>NC_092161.1:32659498-32894498 GCF_045791955.1 Oncorhynchus clarkii lewisi
AATAAAGCCCTTTTGTGGGGAAAAACTTTCTGATTGGCTGGGCCTGGCTCCCAACTGTCTAGGCCTATGCTCTCCCAGGCCCACCTATGGCTGCACCCCTGCTCAGTCATGTGAAATCCATATATTAGGGCCAAATGAACATATCACATATGGACTGATTTCCTTAAATGAACTGTAACTCTTTGAAATTGTTGCGTTTATATTTTTGTTCAGTGTAGTTATTTTTGTCTGCCCGTGAGAGTAAATGTCATTCTGGTTCATGTTCTGTTGTTATTACATGTTAAGCACTGACACTTTTGTAGCTCTTATGAGGTTTACACAAGAGTATGAGTTCCTCAAGTGCCTATGCATATCTCAATATTGGTAGCTACTACTTTGTTATAATGTTTAAGTAATAATGTTATTGCATTTATATTAAAATATGTGATGTGTAAAAATATTGAAGGAATATTTAAACTTGCAGTGTACAAACTTAACTTGATGAACAGCAATTACATTTACCCTCACCGGTGGCCCAAAAAAACTATTGGAAAGCCAAGCCATCAATACGCCACGCCTCCTGAAAATAACCTGATTATCCAAACATGGGTAAATTTAACCATCAGTTGAGGTTTTATTTGGATGACAATGTCTACTTCAACGAGTCGGCAGCTCTGAACATTTTGCTTACTCTGAACCAGGCCCTAGACCATGGGTGGCAGGTAGCCTAGCGGTTAAGAGTGTTGGGCCAGTAACCGAAAGGTTGCTGGTTCAAATCCCAGAGCTGGCGAGGTGGAAAAATCTGCTGTTCTGACCTTGAGAGAGGCAGTTACCACCCCAACAACACCTGCTCCCCAGGTGCTAGATGTCAATTAAGACAGCCCCCCACACCTCTCTGATTCAGAGATAAATCCTTTCCTTAAACCCTGGGACTTGAAAGAGGAAGTGACAGTGCAAGAGAGACAGATAACCCTGGAATGAGTAGGTGTGTCCAAGCTTTTGACTGGTACTGTACATATCCCAACCAGAAGCCATGGATTACAGGCAACATCTGCACTGAGCTAAAGGCTAGAGCTGCTGCTTTCAAGGAGCTTGACACTAATCCGGATGCTTATAAAGAAATCCTGCTACGACCTCTGACGAGCCATCAAACAGGCAAAGCGTCAATACAGAACTAAGATCAAATCCTGCTGCACCGGCTCTGACGCTCATCGGATGGGGCAGGGCTTGTAAACTATCAGAGATTACAAAGGGTAGCCCAGCCACGTGCTGCCCAGTGACGCCAGCCTACCAGACGAGCTAAATGCCTTTGAGGCAAGCAACATTAAACCATGCATGAGAGCACCAGCTGTTCTGGACGACTGTGTGATCTTGCTCTCCGTTGCTGATGTGAGTAAGACCTTTAAACAGGTTAACATTCACAAGGTTGCAGGGCCAGACAGATCACCAGGACGCGTACTCAAGAGCATGCGCTGACCAGCTGGCAAGTGTCTACACTGACATTTTCAAACTCTCCCTGACCCAGACTGTAATACCTACATGTTTCAAGCAGACCACCATAGTGCCTGTGCCCAAAAATGCCAAGGTAACCTGTCCAAATGACTATTGCCCCGTAGCACTCACATTTGTAGCCATGAAATGCTTTGAAAGGTTGTCATGGCTCACATCAACACCATCATCCCAGACAACCCGGACCCACTCCAATTCGCATACCGCCCCAAAAGATCCACAGATGACCCAATCTCTATTGCACTCCACACTGCCCTCTCCCACCTGGATAATAGGAATACCTACGTGAGAATGCTGTTGATTGACTACAGCTCATCACTTTCATTTTTATTTATTTTTATTTCACCAGGTAGGCCAACTTCGACCTGGCCGAGGTAAAGCAAAGCAGTGCGACAAAAACAACACAGAGTTACACATAAACAAATGTACAGTCAATAACACAAAATAAAAAAAATAGAAAAATCTATGTACAGTGTGTACAAATGTAGAAGAGTAGGGAAGTAGGGAATAAACAGGCCATAGAGGCGGAAATAATTACAATTTAGCATTAACACCGGAGTGATAGATGTACAGATGATGGTGTGCAAGTAGACATACTGGGGTGCAAAATAGCAAGAGGGTAAGTAATAATATGGGGATGAGGTAGTCGTACTATTTACAGATTGGCTGTGTACAGGTACAGTGATCGGTAAGCTGCTCAGTCAGCTGATGCTTAAAGTTAGAGAGGGAGATATAAGACGCCAGCTTCAGAGATTTTTGCAATTCCTTCCAGTAATTTGCAGCAGAGAACTGGAAGGAAAGGCGGCCAAAGGAAGTGTTGGCTTTGGGGATGACCAGTGCAATATACCTGCTGGAGTGTGTGCTACGGGTGGGTGTTGTTATGGTGACCCGTGAGCTGAGATAAGGTGAGGCTTTACCTAGCAAAGACATAGTTGATCTGGAGCCAGTTGGTTTGGTGACGGATATGAAGTGAGGGCCAGCCAACGAGAACATACTGGTCGCAGTGGTGGGTAGTATATGGGGCTTTGGTAACAAAACGGATGGCACTGTGATAGACTACATCCAGTTTGCTGAGTAGAGTGTTCGGGGCTATTTTGTAAATGACATCGCCGAAGTCAAGGATCGGTAGGATAGTCCATTTTGCGAGGGTATGTTTGGCAGCATGACTGAAGGAGGCTTTGTTGCGAAATAGGAAGACGATTCTAGATTTAATTTTGGATTGGAGATGCTTAATGTCAGTCTGGAAGGAGAGTTTACAGTCTAACCAGACACCTAGGTATTTCTAGTTGTCCACATATTCTAGGTCAGAACCGTCCAGAGTAGTGATGCTAGTCGCGCGGGAGGGTGCGGGCAGCAATCGGTTGAAGAGCATGCACTTAGTTTTACTAGCATTTAAAAGCAGTTGGAGGCTACAGAATAAGTGTTGTATGGCATTGAAGCTTGTTTGAAGGTTTGTTAGCACAGTGTCCAAATACGGGTATGGGGAGGTTAGGGTTGGGATTTGGTAGGGGTCAAGGGCTTCAAGTTCCTCTGTGTCCACATCAATAAGGAATTAACATGGTCCACACACACCAACACAGTCGTGTAGAAGGCACAACAACACCTCTTCCCACTCAGGAGGCTGAAAAGATTTGGCATTGGCCCTCAAATCCTCGAAAAGTTTGTGCGGCCCAGTACATCACTGGGGCTGAACTCCCTGCCATCCAGGACCTCTATACCAGGCGGTGTCAGTGAAAGGCCCTAAAAATGGTCAAAGACTCCAGCCATCCAAGTCACAGACTGTTTTCTCTGCTACCGCACAGCAAGCGGTGCCGATGCACCAAGTCTGGAACCAAAAGGACCCTGAACAGCTTCTACCCCCAAGCCATAAGACTGCTAAATAGTTAGTTAAATAGTTAATCAAACAGCTACCTGCATTGACCCTTTTTGCACAAACTGTTTTGACTCACATACACTGCTGCTATTGTACCCCTGCAAATCAACTCAGTACTGGTACCCCGTGAATATAGCCAAGTTATCGTTCGTTACTCATTGTGTATGAATTCCTCGTGTTACTATTTTTCTATTACAGTGCCTTGCGAAAGTATTCGGCCCCCTTGAACTTTGCGACTTTTTGCCACATTTCAGGCTTCAAACATAAAGATATAAAACTGTATTTTTTTGTGAAGAATCAACAACAAGTGGGACACAATCATGAAGTGGAACGACATTTATTGGATATTTCAAACTTTTTTAACAAATCAAAAACTGAAAAATTGGGCGTGCAAAATTATTCAGCCCCCTTAAGTTAATACTCTGTTTGCCCCACCTTTTGCTGTGATTACAGCTGTAAGTTGCTTGGGGTATGTCTCTATCAGTTTTGCACATCGAGAGACTGAATTTTTTTCCCATTCCTCCTTGCAAAACAGCTCGAGCTCAGTGAGGTTGGATGGAGAGCATTTGTGAACAGCAGTTTTCAGTTCTTTCCACAGATTCTCGATTGGATTCAGGTCTGGACTTTGACTTGGCCATTCTAACACCTGGATATGTTTATTTTTGAACCATTCCATTGTAGATTTTGCTTTATGTTTTGGATCATTGTCTTGTTGGAAGACAAATCTCCGTCCCAGTCTCAGGTCTTTTGCAGACTCCATCAGGTTTTCTTCCAGAATGGTCCTGTATTTGGCTCCATCCATCTTCCCATCAATTTTAACCATCTTCCCTGTCCCTGCTGAAGAAAAGCAGGCCCAAACCATGATGCTGCCACCACCATGTTTGACAGTGGGGATGGTGTGTTCAGGGTGATGAGCTGTGTTGCTTTTACGCCAAACATAATCTCTTGCATTGTTGCCAAAAAGTTCAATTTTGGTTTCATCTGACCAGAGCACCTTCTTCCACATGATTGGTGTGTCTCCCAGGTGGCTTGTGGCAAACTTTAAACAACACTTTTTATGGATATCTTTAAGAAATGGCTTTCTTCTTGCCACTCTTCCATAAAGGCCAGATTTGTGCAATATACGACTGATTGTTGTCCTATGGACAGAGTCTCCCACCTCCGCTGTAGATCTCTGCAGTTCATCCAGAGTGGTCATGGGCCTCTTGGCTGCATCTCTGATCAGTCTTCTCCTTGTATGAGCTGAAAGTTTAGAGGGACGGCCAGGTCTTGGTAGATTTGCAGTGGTCTGATACTCCTTCCATTTCAATATTATCGCTTGCACAGTGCTCCTTGGGATGTTTAAAGCTTGGGAAATCTTTTTGTATCCAAATCCGGCTTTAAAGTTCTTCACAACAGTATCTCGGACCTGCCTGGTGTGTTCCTTGTTCTTCATGATGCTCTCTTTACTGAAAGTAAAGGGGCTGAATAATTTTGCACGCCCAATTTTTCAGTTTTTGATTTGTTAAAAAAGTTTGAAATATCCAATAAATGTCGTTCCACTTCATGATTGTGTCCCACTTGTTGTTGATTCTTCACAAAAAAATACAGTTTTATATCTTTATGTTTGAAGCCTGAAATGTGGCAAAAGGTCGCAAAGTTCAAGGGGGCCGAATACTTTCGCAAGGCACTGTATATATATTTTTCTATTTCTGCATTGATGGGAAGGGCCCGTAAGCAAGCATTTCACCTCTAGTCTACACCTGTTGTTTACGAAGCATGTGACATATATGCATGGCTTTCAGATATTTCATTTTGGACACCAGTGAGAGTAAATGGCATTCCTGTTCATCATGTTAAGTTTTACATTTCAATTTGTAAAATATTTTTTCACATTACATATTTGAACATAAACCTAATAAGATATTTTTTTTTTAAAGATTATAAAGATTATAAAGTGGGGAACTCATAGTCTTGTGAAAGCCTCATTAAAACTATGAACGTGTCAGTGCTCAACCTTAACATACAGTACAACAAATCAAACGGAATGACATTTACTCTCACGAACGGCCAAAAACTACTATCTGAAAGCCACACCCCTATTATCCACACCTCCAGTCTTCAAAGAAAATGACCCAACTAAGTGACCCAACTGGCTGAAACAAAATAACGTGTGTTCTGTCCACTATTTACCTAGCGCTGGGTTATTTTTAACCCAGCATTTTTTTTTTTTGTACATTGTGGGGCAACTAGAGCTTCTTCTCCAAGCAAAACATTTATCAACTAATGGAGGATCATTGAGACCACATACACAGGGACTGTGCATTGCAGCTGTGCATTACTGATCTTGAGTAGCCTTTCTAAGGGCATTTTCCCTCCAGTTCTCTCTGGCAGCAAGTCACGGACAAGGGCTTCGCCTAATATGGTCTCCTAGTTGTGTCAGAATGTTTTGTTTTATTTGGCAGTCAAGATCGAACCATTTCAGGAGGTGAATGAAAGGCCAGTCCAACTAACCGAGCCTGTATATAGCCTCTACTGTTATAGCCTTGCTACTGTTATTTTTCAATATCTTTTTTACTGTTGTTTTTATTTCTTTACTTATCTATCTTTCACCTAATACCTTTTTTTTTTTACTTACTTTACTGTTGGTTAGAGCCTGTAAGTAAGCATTTCACTGTAAGGTCTACAACAATTGTATTAGGCGCAACCGGGAGACCCATGGGGCGGCACACAATTGGCCCAGCGTCGTCCGGGTTAGGGGAGGGTTTGGCCGGCAGGGAAGTCCTTGTCCCATCGCGCACTAGCGACTCCTGTGGCGGGCCGAGCACAACGCACGCTGACACGGTCGCCGGGTGTACGGTGTTTCCTCCTGGGTTAAGCGGGCATTGTGTCAAGGAGCAGTGCGGCTTGGCTGGGTCGTGTTTTGGAGGACGCACGGCTCTCGACCTTCGCCTCTCCCGAGTCCGTACGGGAGTTGCAGCGATGGGACAAGACTGTAAACTACCAATTGGATACCACAAAAAAATGACATAAAAATAAATAAATAAATAAAAAGAATAAAGGGTTGTCCCTTTCACTGTGATGCATTCTGGAGAATATGGTATACAGTCTGTCTCCCTACATCAATGAAAAGAGGATCACTTATGATCTTTGCAATACTTTTTATCCTTTACCTCAACATTTCCTCTATAAAATGTGCATAGCTGTTTTCCCATTTTTAGGATGACAGATAACAGAGATATATATAGCATGCCCAAGAGTTGCTGTTCCAGAGTTTGTGGTCTGCTCTCACGGCACCATGTAACAACACTGTGATTTACAGTCTAACCACTACACACTCTCCTCCTGCTTCCCCTCTCTGCTGTCTGCTCTGAGGTTGGTGTAGGCAGTGATAAGAAATCCACCAAAGTAGGACTAGCCTGATCTGTGTCTATTTAAGGCTCCAGTGTCTCCACTGGGGACTGGTATTTGACTTAAATCGGCCAAATGTTTAGGCAGAACAGGGGCCTGGAGGCTCAGCACTAGAGGAAGGAAGACAGTGATAAAATACATAGTCAAACAACTGTCCTGTTAGCAGATGACGATGCAAGTGGCCTGAAATCCAAATGGTAGAAAGAGGAAGTGTGTTCAAGGTACTAGAACTTACAGGTTTTTTCAGGAAGAACAGGGACAGAGCTCCGACAAGGGGCATGTCACCTAGCAACGGCTCCATGACTACTCTCAACACTCCATGGAGCTGTGAAACACAAAAGAGGCATTAAGACAAACACGCTCGCAGAGATAAAACAGAAACACACACAAGACACAATGTTAAGGTAGCTTTCAGTATCATGGAACTAACACTCTGCAGGTCCTTGACCCACCTAATAAGCTCTTTGGGAACATTCCAGAGCGGAGGCTTGGACATTACAAAGATGGCCCCCCTCACTGTCATTATTATCAGGCCAACATAGAGCAGTTATGTTATGTCATCCTTAACTTACTAAACAAATATTGAGCTAATAATATCTCTCAAAGACTAGCAGGTTGTTTAAGTGCTGATTTATTATTATGTTGACTAATAAAAAATTCACACAAAAAGAAGTGGTAGTTTTAATCATAAGCATGGTGTTTCCAAACACCTCTATATGATGTGCTGTGAGTATGAGAAATCGGAGCTGGTTCGGTATAGTCAGCCTGGTCTCATACACTAGATGTAACATAGTAAACGTAAATCCGGGCCATCAAATGAGTATAATATGTTACGTTTGGTATGGTTACATGAGACAGAAGTTTACTTAAGGCAAAAACTAAAGTGGGGTGGTTGGTCAGGGTGGAGGAGTACAACGCGAATGTCGATCAACCCAAAGGTTGCGTGTAGGAATTTCATCACGGACAACTTTTGCACTTGAACTAATTAGTAACTTTGCAACTACTTACTACGTTTTAGCTACTTTGTAACTACTTAGAATGTTAGCTAACCCTTCTCCAAATCCAAACCTTAAAGGTCCTGAACAGTAATTCTGAAAAGTATTACCAGGAAGTTTGAAAAGACAGGGTGAGTGGTCAGGGAGCTTATACTCATGAGCTCACCTTGACTGACAGTGTTTGTAATGCCTATGTCAAGCAACTTGGATGCAGCGAGCAGTGTTGCAGTAAAATCATCTCAAACTAATTTGGTGATACACAAAGCAACTTGAACGACAATGAAATTGCATCACTGATATGCATTTTTTTTAATATATACACATCTCCCATTTGGCACGTCTCTTGTGAGGTGGTTCACAGCAGCACTGATGGATGTGTTGACTTGACAACTGCGTCACAGTTTTGAACGACCCTTCCCCCCTTTTGTTCCACGCTGGCTGAAGAACAAGCCAGTAACTAGCTAACACCAGACACAGATGGAAGGGGAAACATATAAATGTCTTTGCCATAGATGAATAGGGTAAACTTTTAATTATAATTATTTTTTAAATGATTGCTGACACCCTACAGTCAAAGTAGCAATCTAGCTATATAAACCCCGCCCCTCTACAAACATGCCTTAGCCAATGTTGGTTATGAGGCTGTACTTATTTAAATTAAATAAGAGAACATTATGTTATTATTGGTGTATTAAAAAGAGAGGTAAGGTGATGTCACCTTAACAATGAATCCAACTTTTGATTTGATTTGAACTGTTTGACATGGGAGATGGGACCAGTGGGTCAAAGATTAAACTTTATCAATGTAGAACTAAAATAAATGTTTCATACTTTGGTCGTCATACTAGTTTCCTTCAAATATAATCACATTTCATGAAAAAAATGATTTTGATGGTTCATGACCTAACTCCTAACCCTAATCTTAACCCCTAGCCTAGCTAGCCATAATCACCTAGCTAAAATTAGCCAAAACAAATGAGAATTTGTAAAATATCATACGTTTTGCAAATTAGTAACACATTGTATGAATTGCAATTCGTAACATATTGTTTGAATTGCAATGCGTAACATATCATACAAATTAATACATACTATACGAAATGGAACATATAATACATTTTACATTTAAGTCATTTAGCAAACGCTCTTAAGTAGTAAGTGTATACATTTTCATATTTTTCCATACTGGTCCCTCATGGGATTTGAACCCACACCCCCGACGTTGCAAGCACCATACTAATTGGGGTGTCACGGATTTACATGTACTATGTTACGTCTACCCCTGAGTCCAGGTTGGTATTATAGGACTTTCCTTACTAACAGATCTTAGTCAGATTGATATATTTTCCTGCCAGCTATGTTTCACTGCTGCCATGCAATGGCCAATGGCATATAAACACTTGTTTTGTTCTACCCTCTATTCTCTCACACACACACACACACACACACACACACACACACACACACACACACACACACACACACACACACACACACACACACACACACACACACACACACACACACACACACACACACACACACACACACACACACACACACACACACACACACAGTCACTGATCACATGGTATTTTGCTTGCAAGTCATTGCAATGAAAAACAAGTTGAGCAAGCGGGCATAATAAAGTAACTGCAATATGATTTCACAACATTACTTTGAATTTAACCATCTTCTACTCTTCTGAACAGGTCTTTAGTGGCAGAAACGACAATCAGACCAACCATTACAGAGTTTTATAGTCCATTTCCAGCTGCAAGTGAAGTGTATTTGTTAAAAAAAACTAAACAAAAACAGTCCCCCCTCCTGGGGTTTTACATTCCTATGAAATAGAATGTCTACATTACCTGTATGCTTTTAATACCAGCTTTGCAGTAGTACCTTTTGACGTCCACATCAATTTCAGTATTTCCAACAAAACTGAAGGGAAAAAAAAACACAATTATCAGCATCATCAAAAATCACATGAAAGTGTTCATGTACAGTTGGTGTAATTGAATAACAAATAAGTAAACCACATGACTTACTACACACAGTACATTCTATGACAAGCCAAAGGTTAAAAATCTGTCCAAAATAGAGATAGTCAGTCTGGTCACCTGATCTGTAGGTCCATGATGATCTGACGCTTGTCCACATTCTCTGTGTAAACCTTGACCCCGTTAATCCTCAAAGGCTAAACACAAATACAAGACAAATGACATCACCACCGGGCCTCACGCTTGTGTTTTACCCAGCATGAACTTCGCCACTACTCTGTGACCCTTCCTGGAAGCTATTAAGCAAACACCCCATCCACCACAGTCACGTGAACAGAAAGGGCTTCTAGGGATGCTCGTGCCCTTTTGCCCTCCAATAGCAAAAGTGCAGCAGTTAGTTGAACAGTTGAAAAACATCCCATAAACAGTAAGCATAAGGCAGGGTTTGGTAGAGACTCCTGCTGATAAGTCTTGATGCTCACCTTGTCCCCCATGTCAATCTTGCTGAAACAGAAGGTGCTGAGGTGGGAGTTGGCTCCCTTCACAGCCGGCTCGATAGTCTCGCGGAGCAGCTTCTCTACGAACTGGCAAATATACGGCCACATCTGTCTCACAGTCTGCAGGGCCACAGGGAGGAGAACGGATGAGTGAGTTGACACTGGGCGCACATTCTGACCATCATCCAATGAGTCATAAAATAACATTTAGGAAGCAGAGTGAATTCACTGAATTCATTCTTCAATATCGGGGCACATATTCAAAAAGTGTCTCAGAGTAGGAGCGTTGATCTAGGATCAGTCTTGCCTTTCCATCATAATGAAATAAGATGGGTGGGACCTTTTTCCTAGATTAGCGCTCCTTCTCTGAGACGCCTTGTGAAAACTGGCCCAGCAATATTCTAAAAGTGATGCGAAGGCATTTCAATTGTCTCATCAGTTCTATAATACTGGTGAAACTCAACTATGAAATTTCAATCACCACGTGTTTTATTTCGGTCATGATGTGTAACACAATAAATATTTGAAACTTCGTTTTCAGGTCATTACCTTATGGAACGGCTTAAAGCGGCAATCTGCAGTCGCTACATCTAATATCGGACTTTTAAATTAAATATATATTATATAACCATTGATTCCGTGAAGAATAGAACCTGAGCTTAGTTCAACTGTAGTTCCCCATCAGAACCCAAAATCTAAGTTTTATTCCATTGTTTGTAAACAATGAGTGTAAACAAACACTGTATAGCCTCAAAGCATGGTTAAAACTATGATTTGTATCTCATGGATGGTCAGTCCTTCTATCGATAGATCCGTCTAGGAATTTGAGAGCATTTACACTTCTCCAGCCCTATCCCTTAGCTGTTTACCAAAAACAGTGGCACGGTGACCAGATTGCCCTTTTAAGAGACTCTAACATCTGATTGATTTCCTGATTTATGCATAGAGTACGCTGCAAAAATAGAGCAGCTGTGTGGTTCAACCCACGGCAGGGTACAGTACATCCCAGTATATCTATATTTACAGCGCTGCAGTGAGGGAGGGAGGGGCTACAGTACAGATACTGTTCCAGTGGTATCTACACCGCAAAACCCAGCAGGGAAAAAGTAGGTCTTCATCAAATTAGAAGTGGAACATCTGACACACTATGTTCTTTTTGTTGTTGTTGTTATTTTACCTTATTCAGCCACTCTACTCTTTCTACATCCGGGAAGTTGACCTAAAAGGAAGAAAATGAGACATCAATGGGTCTTGGTATTGTTACTGTTTACATGCTTATTTTCCCATTTTCAAGTACCAGTACTCATACTGATTCCATCGTAACAACCACATTGTTGCATTGTTATTTTAACTTAAATAGCTGGTGAATATTCTGCCTAGGTTCAGCAGCAGTTTGTCTGCAGCCTGTGTTGTGTCCCAAATAGCAACCTATTCCTATAGTACACTATTTTTGACCAGGGCCCATAGGGCATAGGGTGCCATTTGGGATGCAGCCTGCCTGAACCCTCCTGGCTATTACAAAGACATAACAGTACTGTAGCTAGAGCTATCCACTGAATACTGCACACAGTATGCGCTGTGCATCAGTGGGAGAGCCCTGAGCATACATACTGCCCACACAGCCCACATACTGTACCCACACATGCGCACACACACACACACACACACACACACACACACACACACACACACACACACACACACACACACACACACACACACACACACACACACACACACACACACACACACACACCACTTTTCATAGGCCTACAATCATTATAGTCTAAAAACAAAATGTTTCTATAGAGGCTGCCACTCGGCCAAGCCTTTTCAGAACAACACAGAGGAAGTGTGCTGTCATGTGTTATCCTCTTGGGAGAGGTGGCACTAGAGGTGTAGCCGTGGCAACAACATTGAATGCGACAGCTACAGGGGGCTGTGATGCTAATTCAGGTCAGAAAAGCGCTGATTCAGCATTAGTGTGACAGCATAGAGGAGCGTAGGCTCAGAAAGTGAGAGGAATGGGAAGTAGGGAGATAAACTGCTGCTGGGTTTGACAGATTCAGGCCTAGCGTTTTTACCAGCCACAAGTGTGGCTGTTATGCAATCAGGAGCACTCAAGTTGACAGGGTTTCCATTAACCTGACATATACTGTAAAGCAACCAATTCACAAAATAGCGGGCAGGGGATAGAGCCTTGCGGATACATAATTTACTCAAAGAATAAATTAGGAGTGATATCAAATTACTGGGTAAGTGTCAAGAGGATGGATGTGCATCATGCCTCACAACAGAAATGGATATGTAATTTAAAATCCAGTACTGTCCATTTAAGTGAATTGAATAGAGATGCTGTTATATAACTATAGAAATGCTTTGGAAGCATGATGGATGTACTGCATGTACTGAATAACATTACACACCTGAAGGAATAAAACTCCATTAGAGTGGACATCAATGTATCCTATCCCTTTAAGTGACTCAGGGAAAGGATTTACTTGTTTTCCCGAACGGTAGCTAACTTGAGATGCTTGGTGCTTGTGTCTCATAGGAGACAGAATAAGCAGCAGCATCTTACTTTAGTGTAGGCAGTATTAAGCACTGGCCTGACTCACAGCAGATTTATTTCCCAAACAAACAGGAGCAGTCGGGCATTCACTATTTATGTATGAGAGCACAGCATATTTCTTCCTGTTCTGCTACTTGTCTCTAGGACAAACCTATAGAGCAATGTTTATAGATGATGTGTTACACTGCTGTGTTTACATGATCTACACTTTCCTTTCCACTCACTCAAAGGTACAGTATGTGCACTTAAACTAAGGGCGCAAATGTGGAGATTGCGGACTGTGGATTTCGATTCCAATCAAGAGAGCAGGATTAGAACACATTATACTTATACTATCTTGACAAGGAGGTGGGCAACTATTACTGTACCTTTGTGTTTATTAGATCATCCTATTGACATAGGGAATAGGTGTATTTCACAGTGTGGTGGAAGAGCAACTCTGTCTGAGTGAGTGTATCTCCCAGAGGACAGGAAGCTTTTGTATAGCTCCTTGTTTCAGATACCTCCTTATCCTCCTGCCCCTTCTGCTCCTTCTCTTCAGAAACACAACCCAAGTGTCAGATTACATTTTTTTTTAATTAACCTTTATTTTGACAGGGAAGTCACGCTGAGACCAAGGTCTATTTTACAGATGAGCCCTGTAGATACAAAAATATACATTTCTATACAATAAAAGGAAGTAACACACACGTTAATCGCAAAAATCCACACAATCACACACACACACGTTTCAGCGTCTCAGTCTGAGTGACTAGCTGGGAGTGTCCAGACTGAGGCAGCTGAGCACCAGCGGTCAGTCTCTCCTTCAGTACCTGAGGCGTGCCTATGGCAGCCTGCCAAGAACAGGGCACAACACAGTGCAGCCAGTCCAGCTCAGTACTGCTAGGCACAGTTTAGCACTGCACAGCACAGTAGTGACTAGTGAATTCTGATGAGAAAGCGGTAATATACTGACTCGCTGAATCGATGCTGCTGGCAGCTCCCTGTGTGGAGCAGCTCTGAGGCAGACATTTAATTTCCTTCTAAATTAAATCATCTTTCGAGAGACCTTCCGATCTAGTTCATCACACTACCTTCAGCAGGCTTCTGTGCCCATAAGGTGCCCATAAGGACTATTTTTACAGAGCCCTGTGGAAAATTGTGTCTTGGAAACGAAGCCACAAGGCATGACACAGTGTGACAATGCCAAACATTTAGGATAAAAATAGGGTGAAAATTGGTCATGTAACCCCATGTTTTTCCCCTTAACCAAATTAGTAGTCACCTTGTCAACTGAAAGGGCAGAAGAGACAGACAACAACTAAAGACTGTCCTAGTTAGACACTTGCTGAGCAACAGATCTCCAGAAGCACAGACATTATAAATAATATTCTCTTGTCATCAAGTATATGCCTAGTAGTATATGCCTAGTAGTATATGCCTAGTAGTATATGCCTAGTCTTCAACTTGGGTCAGATGGCATTATTGTAGGGTTTATCGTAGGGCCCTACATTTAGCTAGACTGTTTATGTTTATGCCATCCAGTCTGTTTATGCCATCAGAGTGGTCCTTGTCACTCACTGTCATGCCAATGACAGCACAAACAGATCTGGGACCAGGCTAACAATAAGTGAGGTTAGACTGGGTGCATCTGTCAGGCATAATAATGCATGCAAAGTGTTGTTAGTTACCACAACAGTGGCACGGCAATGTGTCTTAAAATAACAGGGTTCCTCTGGGACACGTGTCTCTCCCATCCCGGTGTCCAGTTTACCATTGTGCCATGCTGTATTTGGGGGGGGGGGGGGGGGGGCTTAGTCTAATGTCACTGCTGGGGACAGCTGCGTGATCAGAGCTTTACATGTCAACACTGATCAGGTGATGGTTTTCTAAGAAACTAAAAAGTGATTAGTCACGTGCTGTAGCCTACACAATAGGCTTATTTGGGTATTAGAAAAAACACCTTCAAACTTTCTGGATAATTATATGACTTCTACATTTGAATATACCAAATGTAGTAGTCTTATAATAATCCAGAGTGACTCATTTAACAGTGGGATAGTGAGAATATTGTATGCACAATTACAGTATCCAAGGCACCTTTATAAAGTAATCTTAATCTTACCCATGATGGCAAATCAGAAGATGTCAGACTTTGTTGGACATTTCTCTCCTCTTGTTCAAAGAATGCCAAGGCTCTGTACATTCGGGTGTTCTTGCCTCCTGTGTTTCTCCTCCACCAGAAAAATATCACAAGCCCTATTAGAAGCCAACTAAAACTAAATTCAAAATATCCCAAAACATATATGGGGAAAATGAGCACGAATGTCTTCGTAAACTGAATCCATGTCTGGGTTAGGTCACCCGCAGACGACCCAGACGTGTCATTGCCGATGTCTCCTGGTGGAACGACATTGGTATTGGGTTCGGCGTGAACATGGCTCGGTGCGTTTTGCCCATTCTCCTTTGATCCAGCAGAGCTCCCGTTTGGTGCATGGGCACCTCGTACTGCCGTCATACTGTCTCTTGACATTCCTTGCTTTGCGCCCACAGTTTTGATGGATTTTAGAGTAAAGACCTAAACCGAGGCTTCTGCTATTCTTGATTAAACTATCACCAATGTTCAACCTCCTGCGCAGAGCGCAAAGACCCTCTATCAACCCCAGATTACGCTCATGTTAGTTCACCCGCATCCAAACCCATTTTGTCCTGCTTGCTTCCCTAATACCGAGTTGAGTTCGTGTAGTCCATTTGCCATAACTACTGCAGTCTCACTCTTCGAACACACGTGCTCCTCTCTCAGCGCACGTTCGCGTTCTGTACTCCTTCTCAGGCTAACGTTTTTCGTCATGAATATTATTCTGGAGGCAGTTTTTCACAGTGGTCAATAGCTGGCACAGCCACAAAGTTAGAACATCTGATGTTAAACCAGTAGAGGCTGCTGAGGGGAGGACGGCTCATAATACTAGTTAGGAGAAGTAAATGGAATGACATCAAACACATGGAAACCATGTGCTTTATGTCTTTTCAGTCCAGCCATTACCATGAGCCCATCCTTCCCAATTAAGGTGTCACCAACCTCCTGTGTGTTAAACCTAACCCTAACCTTAACCACACTGCTAACCATAATACCTAACAATTAACAATTAATTAATTAATTGACAATGAAGACATTTTAGACATTTTAGTTTTCATACATTTTTACAATATAGCCAATTCTGACTTTGCAGCTGGCCTAAGTGGAAATCACTCAGTTCTGCCTCCAGGTCAAGACTCCTGACAATAAACGTCAACTTCTACTCCATCAGGGAACTGTTGGTCAAGGCAGCTCCATGCGATAGAGGCACAAAATCGCCAGCCTGTGGCGAGCAACTGTAGAGACATGCTCATGTATGGACCACTAAGAGATAATAATAATTATAATTATTATTACAATAATTATTGACAACAGTTATCCTCTTCGTCCATCATCATCTTCGTCACTTTTACTTTAGCCCATTTGTAAGTGGCTTTTCAAAACATAATGCACAAATGACCATCACACCCTCATTCAAAGGTTGACTGAAATAGGTCTGGATCAGGCTTCTTGCAAGTGGTTTGAGAATTATCTGTCAGATAGGACTCCCTGCATAATTTCTGATGGTGTCAAGTTTCCTGGATATTACAAAAGGTGTACTGCAGGCGTCGGTAGTCTCTTTACTATTTACATAAATAATACTGGTCTATCTGTTAAAACGTGTAATATTCATCTGTATGCTGACAACGTTGTTATTTATGTACGTCATTGCCCCAACTGTTGACCAGACTATGTTAGAGCTGAAATGTGACTTTGTCACCTTACAGAAATCCCTGGTTTGTTTCAAACGTGTACTTGATTGATGTGGGCAAGAATACAAACACGTTGTTATCTAAAAAAATGTTTCAGATGAATTCATATTTATTAATTGGATGCTTCTCCCATCGATTCCCGCCTATAAATATCTGGTAATTTGGATTGACAAAGACTTCATGTTTAAAAAACATATGGATGAACTAGTTAAAAAGCTCAGATTTAAAGTGGGCTTCTTTTTAATAAATATATTTAGCCTCTCCCTAAGAAGCAGATTGTACAGTCAACTTTCCTTTCTTGACTATGGTGATGGCACCTTTTACCAGATTTCAGCAGACACTACACTTAAATCTTTGGATGCCCTCTACCATAGCGACCTTCACTTTATCACAGGTGACAGTTTTAATACTCACAACTGCATCCTGTATCAAAAGGTTGGCTGGTCCTCATAAAAAGGTTGGCTGGTCCTCATAAAGTCCCATCATTATTCCCATTTTGTTTACAAAGCTATACTACACAAGTTTCTAATTTACCTAACTTCGTTGCTAACGAATAAAGAATGAGCTACCAAACACGCTCGCAGGATTGATTAGCTCTGGAGGTCTCTCTGGTCTCAACCAATTTAGGTAAATCCTCCTTTAGTTTTAGTGTCCCCCATTGTAGGAATAACCTACAAAATTCCTTGCATCTTGATTTCCTGGTGCTACTAGGGCAGTTTAGGACTCTGGTATTGAATTAATTTATTGGGGATTGCAATTGTTTCGATTGATTGAAGTGGTTTATTTGTTGAAATTATGGCGTTGATGTTGTGCTTTGTGGTTATTTTTATTATTCTGGATTTAATGTTAATGATGATTATATGGCTTTACACAGACTTGCCAATATAATGGAATTTAGTCATTGTCGAGCAGGGTCTGGATTTGCCATGATAAATAGATGCATCTGCTATTGATATATTTGGACTGTGTATCCATGGCGATAAGTTCTTTGCGTCCAGAGAGCTCTTCGATCGGTTGACAATCCTGTTGTCAAGAGAACATGACGCACTCGCCTTAGTTTCAGTCAAGTGCGCTTGCGCAATCGAAATCTGGTGTCAAGGCGCTGAATAATGTCAACACAAATTCGTAATCTTTATTTCTGATATAAGTTGAATATTTCATGAGGAAGAGACAGGCGATATCATGCCTACAGATAAGGTAAAATGGTGACTAAATACATAACAATTTTACACATATGCGTGCAAATGTAGAGATAGGTAACGTTAGGCTAGCTAATTTAGCTAACTAGCTACATCTCACCCGTACAGTAGTAGTAGCTTGCTAGCTAGCTAACGCCAACGTCCAGTCCAGCCAGGAATAACCTGCTTTAGCTAGCTATCTAACTAACTTAGTAACGTTAGCTATCTATATTGCTAGAGGACAATCTACAAGCAAGACTAGTTAACGTTAGTTGATTGGTTATCAAACCAATTGATAACTAACATAGCTAGCTACATTTATAGCTATGCATCAGTATTCTTTGCAACAAAGTCAGTCTTGGTTATTGCTGTGCTTATTGTCAGTGAGAATAATGATGTATTCCTTGTCTATTTAGAAAATAACAAAGGAAGATACATGGAAATCAGATGACCTTAGGAGGCACATAAGGGTAAATTCAGTCACGTGACAAGTGTAGCAAAATGTTTTATGATAAGCTTTCTCGATTGTTTCATGTGCAATGAATAATGTGTCTT
The DNA here is from genome assembly GCF_045791955.1 of Oncorhynchus clarkii lewisi. Lineage (NCBI taxonomy): Eukaryota > Metazoa > Chordata > Actinopteri > Salmoniformes > Salmonidae > Oncorhynchus > Oncorhynchus clarkii. The sequence goes on from NC_092161.1 coordinate 32,677,854, forward strand.
GTTGTCAGGGTGGAGGACACGATGAAGAATCTAGCGGCAGCAGGAGGAGAGATGATGAGAGAAGACACAGGACGGGGGAGTCAGTCGAGCGACGCCACAGAGACCCAGAGAGGGAGGCCAGAAGGGAGAGAGAGAAGAACAGAGAGAGAGATGGGACCCGAGAGAGAACAAAACTCAGAGATACAGACAAGGACAGGCATCAAGACAGAAGGAAAGACGACTCGAGAGACAGGATGGGCGAAAAGGAGGAGCGAGACAAAGAAAGGAGCAGAGCGCAAGATAGGGTTATTAAAGGCACAGAGAATGTTAAGTACAGGAATGGGGACAGAGACAGTCGGGACAAAATGCATGATAGAGAAGAAAAAGAAAACAGGGATAGGGAGAGGGTAAAGGCCAGAGAAAGGGATACGGAGAGGACAAGGGAGAGGGAAAGAGATGAGCTGAGGAAGAGCGACAGGGATAAAGAGAAGGAGAAAAACAAGGAGAGTGAAACAGGGGAAAGGGACAGGGAGCGAAAGTCTGACAGAGATAGAAAGAGAAATGAGGAGAGGGCGGAGGGAGGTAGAGACAGGGATAGAGAGCATGATCGTGAGAAGAGAGATAGACATAAGGAGAGGGAGTATCTGAAAGAGACTGAACGCTACAAGGACAGATCACAGAAAGACAAGGAAAGAAAAGAAAGACACACGGACAAAGAGCATTCAGGACGAAAGGAAGAAAGAGGTAAAGTTATCCAGGTGAAAAATATACCTTACTACCTCACTAATCATCGTATGTCAATACATTTTATTTATTTTTTCAGAATACAGGGAGCAACATAGAAAAGAAAAGGAGGAGAGAGAAAAGAGACACAAAGAGAGAGCACAACACGTAAGCGTCTTCAATATTGTCGTTAACATGTTCTTTATTCCCCAAATTAAAAATAAGGTATCAACACCCCAATGGTCTGACTGGTTCCGCTGGCTTACACTCTGGGGTGAAGTTTCCCCTAGGTACAGATCTAGGATCAGCATCACCTTCCCCAATCCTAACCTTCTTAACCGTTAGTGGTTAAAATGTAAAACTGATCCAAGATGTAAATGTACGAGCAGAATGCAGGGACAACTTCAACCTACACCCTGGCTCACATCCTGGGGTATATTTTTGTTACAGGATACAGGTGAAAGTCGGAGACATGACGGTGAATCCAGAGAAGTGGAGAGTGAGCGAGTGCACAGGGAACGAAAGGGATCGGACAGAGAGAGGGAGGGAAAGAGGGATAAACATGGAGAGAGGAGGCACAGAGAAGAAGCAGGTCCTGAGAGGGATCCCACAGAACGGACCAGCGCCAAGAAATCATCATCATCCTCAGACCTCAGAGTTCACAAGGATAAGACAGAGCCTGTTAAAACTAAGGTTAGTGTCACAAAGTCAATAGTTTATTCAAAGTGCATTTTACAACACTGTTTACATCATAAAAAAGTATAAAAAATAATATAGGAAAAGGGAAAAGGGAATATGGAGACAACAAGTGATAAACAGTCCCTCTCCCTTTTCAATAGATGTTCCTCATATATAGTATGTGTTTTCATGACTATTTTTTCCTGTGTGTTTCCCCTGTGTGAGCCAGGAAGTAGTGATGCGATCTGAGTCAGCGTGGAGGTCTAGTCAGAAACAATTAAGTGACACAGAGGAGCCCGTAAGACTTATTTTCATGATGGGGTTTTTCTCATGGCCATATCTATCTACCGTCAATACCTCTGCTAGCATGAGAATAGAGCATGTCTATTTGTTTTGGACCATAGCTGCTTAACACACACCCAATTCAGACCAAGAGCGTTGCATTTTGAATTGGGGTCTGTCAAAATTGACTGAGGCATTTTGTATGTTTCAGTGCATCTAAAATCAGATAAGTTCACAAGCCTTGTCTATAGATATACAGGGTCATTACTTGCGAACATAAGCAAGCATTTAAAGTTCAATGGGTTCTCACACACAGAATGCGTATAAGCCAATGAAAAGTGTTGATTTACTTGCTTATGACCCAATGCTAAATTGTAGCTCGTCCTATCAGATAGCATGTTAAAAGTTAGCCCTATGCTAACTTCAGCAGGTGGCACTGATTATGATTATACAGTGGAGCAAAAAAGTATTTAGTCAGCCACCAATTGTGCAAGTTCTCCCACTTAAAAAGATGAGAGGCCTGTAATTTTCATCACTTCAACTATGACAGACAAAATTAGAAAAAAAAATCCAGAAAATCACATTGTAGGATTTTTTATGAATTTATTTGCAAATTATGGAAAATAAGTATTTGGTCAATAACAAAAGTTTATCGCAACACTGACAGAGGTCAAACGTTTTCTGTAAGTCTTCACAAGATTTTCACACACTGTTGCTGGTATTTTGGCCCATTCCTCCATGCAGATCTCCTCTAGAGCAGTGATGTTTTGGGGCTTTCAACTCCCTCCAAAGATTTTCAATGGGGTTGAGATCTGGAGACTGGCTAGGTCACTCCAGGACCTTGAAATGCTTTTTACGAAGCCATTCCTTCGTTGCCTGGGCGGTGTGTTTGGGATCATTGTCATGCTGAAAGACCCAGCCACGTTTCATCTTCAATGCCCTTGCCCCTGGCCCCATTCATTCTTTCCTTTACACGGATCAGTCGTCCTGGTCCCTTTGCAGAAAAACAGCCCCAAAACATTATGTTTCCACCCCCATGCTTCACAGTAGGTATGCTGTTCTTTGGATGCAACTCAGCATTCTTTGTCCTCCAAACACGATGAGTTGAGTTTTTACCAAAAAGTGCTATTTTGGTTTGATCTGACCATATGACATTCTCCCAATCTTCTTCTTGATCATCCAAATGCTCTCTAGCAAACAAGCTTGTTTGTAGGTGACCAAATACTTATTTTCCACCATAATTTGCAAATAAATTCATAAAAAATCCTACAATGTAATTTTCTGGATTAGTTTCTTCTCATTTTGTCTGTCATAGTTGAAGTGTACCTATGATGAAAGTTACAGGCCTCTCATCTTTTTAAGTGGGAGAACTTGCACAATTGGTGGCTGACTAAATACTTTTTTGCCCCACTGTAAGTGCATCAGCCAATTAGAATCGTTGAAGTAGTTGGCCATGTTCCAACACTTCTTCATGGATGGAAGTGTTGTTAACGTACGTAAGTCCAACAGCATGTTCTGATCATCAACTCTCACATGTATTTGACTGACTGGTCAAATGACTGTTTGTGTAAAGTGCCTACCACTTAATTGTCGCAGATTGTGGCAATGGTCGGCGAGCATCAAGGACCGGCAGTGGACAGTTTTTTTTCCTCAACAAAAATGCTTGCTGCGAGGGGGGGCTATTCAAACCCACAGTTAAATGCACTATCGATTGCGAGTCGACCGCTTTAGCAGTATGTGCCACCGTGAAGCGAAAATGTTGTTAAACATTAGTAGTAGCCTAGTCAAGGCTGCATCAGTGCAATATTGGCACACAACATTTTGTTACAGAACAACAGATCAAGTAAACCTTGAATTTGTAGGTTTAAAATATCCCTCCAGTGGCCAGGGTTGACCTATTTTAAGAAATGCCATTGGTTGGTGGATATAAAGATATATTAAAAAAGAGAGAAAAAGAGAGAAGAGAGATAGACATAAGGAGAGGGAGTATCTGAAAGAGACTGAACGCTACAAGGACAGATCACAGAAAGACAAGGAAAGAAAAGAAAGACACACGGACAAAGAGCATTCAGGACGAAAGGAAGAAAGAGGTAAAGTTATCCAGGTGAAAAATATACCTTACTACCTCACTAATCATCGTATGTCAATACATTTTATTTATTTTTTCAGAATACAGGGAGCAACATAGAAAAGAAAAGGAGGAGAGAGAAAAGAGACACAAAGAGAGAGCACAACACGTAAGCGTCTTCAATATTGTCGTTAACATGTTCTTTATTCCCCAAATTAAAAATAAGGTATCAACACCCCAATGGTCTGACTGGTTCCGCTGGCTTACACTCTGGGGTGAAGTTTCCCCTAGGTACAGATCTAGGATCAGCATCACCTTCCCCAATCCTAACCAGTCGTCCTGGTCCCTTTGCAGAAAAACAGCCCCAAAACATTATGTTTCCACCCCCATGCTTCACAGTAGGTATGCTGTTCTTTGGATGCAACTCAGCATTCTTTGTCCTCCAAACACGATGAGTTGAGTTTTTACCAAAAAGTGCTATTTTGGTTTGATCTGACCATATGACATTCTCCCAATCTTCTTCTTGATCATCCAAATGCTCTCTAGCAAACAAGCTTGTTTGTAGGTGACCAAATACTTATTTTCCACCATAATTTGCAAATAAATTCATAAAAAATCCTACAATGTAATTTTCTGGATTAGTTTCTTCTCATTTTGTCTGTCATAGTTGAAGTGTACCTATGATGAAAGTTACAGGCCTCTCATCTTTTTAAGTGGGAGAACTTGCACAATTGGTGGCTGACTAAATACTTTTTTGCCCCACTGTAAGTGCATCAGCCAATTAGAATCGTTGAAGTAGTTGGCCATGTTCCAACACTTCTTCATGGATGGAAGTGTTGTTAACGTACGTAAGTCCAACAGCATGTTCTGATCATCAACTCTCACATGTATTTGACTGACTGGTCAAATGACTGTTTGTGTAAAGTGCCTACCACTTAATTGTCGCAGATTGTGGCAATGGTCGGCGAGCATCAAGGACCGGCAGTGGACAGTTTTTTTTCCTCAACAAAAATGCTTGCTGCGAGGGGGGGCTATTCAAACCCACAGTTAAATGCACTATCGATTGCGAGTCGACCGCTTTAGCAGTATGTGCCACCGTGAAGCGAAAATGTTGTTAAACATTAGTAGTAGCCTAGTCAAGGCTGCATCAGTGCAATATTGGCACACAACATTTTGTTACAGAACAACAGATCAAGTAAACCTTGAATTTGTAGGTTTAAAATATCCCTCCAGTGGCCAGGGTTGACCTATTTTAAGAAATGCCATTGGTTGGTGGATATAAAGATATATTAAGATCTTTCAACGGCTAAAGAAGTTGTGCCAGGTTATAATCAGTACCACCTGTTGAGGTTAGTATAGGGCTAACGTGTTATCTGATTGGACCAGCTACGATTTAGCGTCACATGCATGTATATCGCCGCTTTTCATTGACTGATATGCATTTGGTGTGTGAGAACCCATTTAATTTTTAAATGCTTGTTTATGTTAACATGGCCCCACAGTATTATCCAACCTGTTCTAATATTTCTCTTTCATTATTGGCAAATGTTTGCAGTGGCACCTTTTGTTGATGGCTTCATTGCTTTGCTTGCCTTAACATGCAGTGCATTTGGAAAGTATTCAGATCCCTTGACTTACAAGCTACAGCCTTATTCTAAAATGGATGAAATATATATATTTTTTCTCAAATCTACACACAATATCCCATAAAGCAAACACTGTTTTTTATACATTTTTGCAAATTTATAAAAAATATAAACCTGGAATATGACATTTACATAAGTATTCCGACCCTTTACTCAGTACTTTGTTGAAGCACCTTTGGCAGCGATTACAGCCTCGAGTCTTCTTGGATATGACGCTACAAGCTTGGTACATCTGTAATTGGGGAGTTTTTCCCATTCTTCTCTGCAGATCCTCTCAAGCTCTGTCCGCTAGGATGGGGAGCGTCGCTGCACAGCTATTTTCTGGTCTTTCCATAGATGTTCGATCGGGTTCAAGTCCGGGCTCTGGCTTGGCCACTCAGGACATTCAGAGACTTGTCCTAAAACCATTCCTGCGTTGTCTTGGCTGTGTGCTTAGGGTCGATGTCTTGTTGGAAGGTGAACCTTCGCCCCAGTCTGAGGTCCTGAGTGCTCTGGAGCAGGTTTTCATCAAGGATCTCTCTGTACTTTTCTCGGTTAATCTTTCCCTAGATCCTGACTAGACTCTCTGCCGCTGAAAAAACATCCCCACAGCATGATGCTGTCACCACCATGCTTCACCGTAGGGATGGTGCCAGGTTTCCTCCAGACGTGACACTTGGCATTCAGGCCAAAGCGTTCAATCTTTGTTTCATCAGACCAGAGAACCTTGTTTCTCATGGTCAGAGTCCTTTAGGTGCCTTTTGGCAAACTCCAAGCGGGAGTCTCCCATAAAGACCTGATTGGTGGAGTGCTGCAGAGATGGTTGTCCTTCTGGAAGGTTCTCCCATCTCCACAGAGGAACTCTGGAGCTCTGTCAGAGTGACCATCGGGTTCTTGGCCACTTCCCTGACCAAGGCCTTTCTCCCCTGATTGCTCAGTTTGGCCGAGTGGCCAGCTCTAGGAAGAGTCTAGGTGGTTCCAAATTTCTCCCGTTTAAGAATCCAAGTGGGCTCCCGCGTTGCGCAGCGGTCTAAGGCACTGCATCTTAGTGCAAGAGGCGTCACTACAGGCCCTAGTTTGATTCCAGGTTGTTTCACAATACGGGCGTGATTGGGAGTCCCATAGGGCGGCGCATAATTGGCCCAGCATCGTCCGGGTTTGGCCGGGGTAGGCCGGCATTGTAAATGAGAATTTATTCTTAACTGACTTGCCTAGTTAAACAAAGGTTCAATTTAAAAAATGATGGAGGTCACTATGTTCTTGGGGACCTTCAATGCTGCAGAAATGTTTTGGTACCCTTTCCCAGGTCTGTGCCTCGACACAATCCTGTCTCGGAGCACTACGGACAATTCCTTCGACTTCATGGCTTGGTTTTTGCTTTGACATGCAGTGTCAACTGTGGGACCTTATATAGACCGGTTTGTGCCTTTCCAAATCATGTCCAATCAACTGGATTTACCACAGGTGAACTCCAAGTTGTTGAAACGTCTCAAGGATGATTAATGGAAACAGGATGCACCTGAGCTCAATTTAGAGTCTCATAATAAGGTATTTCAGATTTTTATTTTTAATACATTTGCAAAAAAAAAAAAAAAAAAAAAACTTTTTTCACTTTGTCATTATGGGGTATTGTGTGTAGATTGTTGGGGGTAAATGTTATTATCAGTTTTATAATAAGGCTGTAACGTAACGACGTGGAAACAGTCAAGGGGTCTGAATACTTTCCGAATGCACCCATGCTCCAGCTTGTTGCATGGCAACATTCACATGGATATACTATTTCTGTAAATGCTTTGTATATTTGTCTATGTATTCAACTAATAGGGGTGCGTTCAGTTGAAGAACGTCGCGATTATGGTGGCTCAGAGGGTGATTATGTATGGTGTGCTGCACAAGTTTTGTGATTTCAAATGGTCACACCCATATTGATCAGGCCACACCCACCAAAAGAGCAAACGTACCTCAAAGGACGAACGGTCAACACCGTTTTTGGTAAACGTGTCATTAAGTACAAACCGCAACTTAGCACATGTTGAACCAAACTGAATGCACCGCAGGTCTCACATGAAGTTAGATATGTTGAATACAAGCTATTGACTGAAATGAATTGCATCTGAAAATAATTGCATCTGAAATGAACTGCATCTGTAGGTGGAAATCGCAGAGGCCCCGGCTGAGGACCGTGGCTATGATGAAGCTCAGGACTATGAAGAGGACTTTGAGGTGAGAAGAGTCAAAGCCTATAGAGGGTGAAATTTCTTAGTATCTCATTTGTATTTCAGTTTTTTTCTTTTGTTTCATTATATGTCACGCATGCTCTAAATGGATTGCTTTTCCAGAAAATGGTGAGTGATGAAATGTATTCAAGCACTGACAATCAGCAATGGTAGATGGTAGTTACACGTGTTACTAGTTGTTACAACCCCATTATAAGAGCAACTTAAAACTTTTTTTTTTTTTATCTCCCAAGGATTATGAGGAGGATTTTGAGGATGTGGATGACAGCGAGGGAGAGGATGAAAAGCAGACACGCAGCCATGAAGAGAGAGAAGCGAGGGAGGAAATTAGTTCACAGAGGAGGGAGGAGATCGAGGCCATTCAGAGAGCCATGGATGAGGAGAACGAGAGAGTGGGCTCTGCCCAGCCCAGGCTAAGCACAGAAGAGGACGACAGACCCAAAAGGTCAAGAGGTATGGTAAATGCTCAACACTACTCGGTCGTAGTCAAGAGTGCATACCATAGCAAAACGTTTTCGAATGGAAAACCAAAAAATATTGCTTCTTATTGGATCATTCTGGTAGGTCGCTCCCCGTTTCAGCCCGTTTGGTTGATACGACCCTGGTATGAACAATAAAGACTTGTTTATTATTTAGGACTGTCTTTTAGGACAAATTGTACGAAGCCTGTTTGAATAACGAAAACATTTCTTGGCCATAGATTCTGAAACGCCTCAAAGTAAAGTTTCACAGCACGGGAGGTTCATGGACTTTGTCGCTGCGAAGCATCGTGAGGTCAGCAAAAAGGTTGCCAGCAAACAGAAGTAAGTCTAATGGAACTAACTGTGAGTGTGATACATTTTTGAGAGGGAAATGCGGTTAAAATTGATAGATCCAGAGCCCTACTGTAAACCCTGTGAGTCAACTGATGTGAAGAGTAAATTCAGCAACGGTTGGAGGAATTTTCTGTAATAATTGTATGGGAATAATAAATGCATTTTATTTTGTAAAGTGGTTTCTGCTACTGTAGGCCGAACGATCAAACTGCTATTTCCATTTTTGAGAGGGAAATGCGGTTAAAATTGATAGATTCAGAGCCCTACTGTAAACCCTGTGAGTCAACTGATGTGAAGAGTAAATTCAGCAACGGTTGGAGGAATTTTCTGTAATAATTGTATGGGAATAATAAATGCATTTTATTTTATAAAGTGGTTTCTGCTACTGTAGGCCGAACGATCGAACTGCTATTTCCATGTTAAAATGTTATGTGATGCATTTTCATTATTGTTTTTCATGGTAGGCCTACATTATGATCAAATAGCCACAGTAGATCCTGATTGGCCACTGTTAAAACAATAAATTAAAGCCTTACAGCCTCAGTGTTCACAGTAAACGCGTCTCGGAAGTTGCACAGAGATTTCACAAGGTTCAGGTTTGCGATCAGCAGAAAAATATCAGAGGGAACATTGGACACGACCCCATGTGGGGTTGTCTGATTTGAACCCCATGTGGGGTTGTCTGATTTGAAAATGAAGTTGAGAGATAATCTGAAATCAAAAAAACAGTTGTGCTTTCTGTTTTCTTCCTACAAATGTGGCTCAATCTTTTGAACAGTTTAAGCTACAACATATTATGACCTCGTCACTGAAAGATAAGACTCTTGGGTATGTGTCTTCTGTCTCCCTAAAGCCTAGCAGGCTTTAGAACAGAGTAATTAGAACAGAGGGCACTAAATTAGACTGGGTGGAAAAATAACATCATCAATAATGATATTTTCTACACAGAATATCATACAAAATTATTGCCTGATGATCTTCTGAACTTCCTATTACCTTTCTGATGCATTTTAGTCACGTCAAACCATAATTTATTCTAATTGAAATACTGTCAAAAGTACTGTCAGACTTATTTAAAAAAAAAAAAAAAAAAAAAAAAAAGTAAACATTGACCTTTTGATTACGTAACTTTTTTTACATGGTAGGGTTGCAATTTTTTTTAAATGTATATTAAGCTAAGGGATTGGTGAAAAGATGGCGGAGTTATATCATAAATCCTAGGTGTCCATTTAAACCACTGTAAATCAAACTCCACAATGGCCTATCAATTTGGACGTCCATACGATTAACCGCAAGAACAAGGAAACTATATAATAAAATAAATCTTTGCATGTTTAACACTAATGCTCAAAATCATCTGTGTTCATCTTCTCCTCATGAACCATGAGTCAGATTGACTCCAGATTTGGTATATAGACTCAATGAATTAGCCTCTAATGAATTTGAGAAGGATTAGTTTCCGCATTCTGTTGGCCACAGTACACCGCTAGATGGCACTATGTCACACCAGGGCTATAAGAACTGAACAGATGGACAAGGGGCCATGAAATATGGTATATGTATATGTCCTTTAGAAACTGTGTGAATATAAAGCCACTGCAACCTTAGATGGCTGCACCAGACCAGTTAGTGGCACTATAGATGTCATTGGCACCAGTGGCAACATAGGATACTAGAGCAATAAATATTGATCAAGTGGACTTTGTTTCATGCAAATGAATGTTAGATTTAAATGATCTGGACAAACAATGTGAAATATTGTGATTAGTATTTCTGCATAATCGCATATTGTTGCCCTATTATGTGGTCTGAACGTAGTGAAAAGATGACCAACCTACAGCACTAGACTAAACTTCACTTGCGTCATCAATGTGATATTGAGAGATAAACATAGTAATGCTTTCACTGATTGCACATAAAGGAAGATGGCTCCTACAGGATGGGAGTGCTTGCTTTGTTACCCAACTGATCTTGTGTCCTTTCTGTCATCCTGTGAACCCCGTTCGTTGCTGATCGCAGCTATATTTGTTCTTTATTGTTAAAGAAGCACATTTATCAACTTCCACTGTCCGCCAAGAGTTGCTGAATTTCCCCTTCATTTCAATTTGCTCCTCAATTCATGCGCCTTGGTTGGAGAGTGAGAGAGCTGTTGTGTTTCCTTGTTTCCTAAACCTGCTATTTAATATCTCCTACTCTGTGTATGTGATATGGGCCCACCCCAGGAAACGCAGTACAGAGCTGCTTCGCCTGATCGACCTGGACTACTCCATCACCTTCTCCCTCCTGGATCTGCCCCCTGTCAATGAATATGACATGTACATCAAAAACTTTGGAACAACAAACACAAAACAGGTTTGCCTTATGCTTAACAGACCTGGGTACAAATACTATTCAAAATCATTTCAAATACTTTATTTGGGCTTAATTGAGCTTGCCTGGCGCAAAGGAACCAATAGAATAGTTTCAAATAGTGCAAACGCCACCCGTCTGGTACTCCAGACAAGCTACCGTAAACTCTAAAAGTATTTGAAAGATTTCAAATAGTATCTGAACCCTGGTCTGCTCGTTAATGACATCATTGTGGCAGTAAGCTTGCTTGTCTTTTTATTCATATCAATGTGATAAACCCAATGCATCCTCACTTTCCAGGCTTACGTCCAGTGCAACGAGGACAATACTGATCGCGACATTCAAACGGAGGAGATCGAGATGAGCGAGAAGTGGACACAGCATCCTGCGGAGAGGAACGTATGCTGTGGAGGTGAGGAAACGTGCACTGTGATCTGTATTCTATCAAATCTATGACTACATCCAAAATAGCACCCTACTCCCTTTATAGGGCACTACGGTTGACCAGAGCAAGTAGTGCACTATGTAGGGAATGTGCTGCCATTTGGAATGTGTTTTATTCCCACGTTGCAACAGGTCCTAAACTTTCCCACGAGGCGTCTGATGAATCTGTGACCAAACTGAGCATCGATTCACAGCGCCTAGCAACATTTCTGCGCTCAGCTTTACAGGTATAGCCTATGATGCTACATTTTTCTTAGAATCAAAGTAACCTTTTTGTCGTCGCTATATTGCAAATTTTCCCTCTTCTTGCCGTTACTAGTGCTTTGTGCTCTCTGTTTTGCTGTTATTAGGTGGTTGCGGTACTGTTGGAAGAGGATAGGGCTGAGAAGCAATCACTGAAGAAGCTGAGGACTCAAGCAGACACTCTCTCTTTCAGCGACGGGTGTTTACAGCTCAATACCAAGCTTCCATTTCTATATGGCAAGTTACCTGACACCCAGTTATAATGTTCGTACTTTGTGTTCAGCCTTTCACATTGCTGTCATTGCAGTGTAGAACAGTCCCTAATTAACTCATGCCATGCACTATCATTCAGCAACTTGGATCTTGCCACTGTCCTGAACTGAAGGTCTGGCCCGTGTTCCCAAAGGCAGCACCCATAACAACCAATGCTATTTTTGCCATGTTTGTATATGAGCTAGTTTGTCTCGGTCCTGTTGTTTTCCCTGCTTGCAGGTCGTCAGATCAGCCTGGTTCAATTCTCCCAGGTGCAGAGGCAGACCATGCTGTCCGTGCACAACCCCTCAGCCAAGCCCAGCGCCGTGCGGCTCGACAGCAAGACCATCATCTGTATCTGGAACATCTGGGAGCCCTCCCGCCCACAGAAGATTCTTGTCTACGAGTCCGAGGTGCCACTAAACCACTGCAACTCAGAGAGTTGTTTTAGATGGGGTTTCCCAAAATTCCCAGGTTTTCCAGAAATCCCTTTTTGGAAGATTCCCGGAATAAGCAGGGAACCGCAACCAGGATTTCTGGGAAATCTTAAAATTTGAGGGCATTTACTGGAATTTTGCGACCCTATTTGAAGCTTTGATTTAGGATTTGATGGGCGTTATCAACGAGGATGTGTTTGAAGGTTGGCATCAGCATTAGTGGAAACAAGACTACAACTCTCTGATTTTACCCTTCAGGTGCAATGCTGCTGCTTCAGCCCTGGTAAAGCCACGCTGGTGTTTGCGGGCACGTCCGTGGGTTCTGTAGTCTTGTGGGACTTGAGGGAGCACGCCAGTGCCCATTACACTTTGAGAATAGGGGAGAACGACTGGACTCTCCGCCACCCAACCTTCTCCACAGGTCAGCAATCAAAAGATTTTTCCTTTGGCTCTGTTTTTTTTCCAAGTTTCATGCTTTTATGAAAAGTTTGAGGGTTTTTTTGCGCCGGGACTACTCATCTCTTTCTGTTTATTATTGTATTGCATGTACGATATACATCAAGGCAGGCATTTTGATTTGGATGACACCCATATGAAAATACTTAATCTACTCTTTAATATGTACTCTAAGAATATCTTCTTGAACCGAGAGAGATGCGTATCAACTCCTAGTTTCCAGGAGTGTCATCCCCTGTTTTTGAGTAGGTTAATGTCACCTCCTCTGTCACCCTGTCATCAGATGCCGTGCTGGCAGCGTCGGGCCACATGTCCTCAGTGAGCTCTGTGGAGGCCGTCCCTGCCACCGTGGCTGAGGGCCTGAGGCCAGAGCTCCCCCTTTTGGCTTCTGACGAAGGTACTCCAACTGGACTTGGTGTGCCTCCCAATTATGTCTTATTTTTCCTGAAGTGTGCATTCGTTTACTACTTTCCCCAAGTCTAAAAGCCTTGGATTGGTGCAGGCAGGGGCTAGTTGGAGTTTTCACCATATTTCTTATACCAGCCATTTTCTTTTAAATCTGTGAAGGGAAGTAAACAAGTGCACACTTTGGGAGTAAGGAAAGAGAATTGGGACATTGGTCTATAAGAAACACACAATAATAGTAGCATTTGTTTTATTTATGGTGAGCTAAAGTCTTCCTTTCATTTCAAACTTAGAGTCATCAGGATTGTCATTCCAGTTGGCTTCTCTTGATGGAAATGGGGTTCTGAATCTATGGGTAAGTGTCTTTAGTATGCTACAACGCCGCCCCATGCTTTTGCATCACTACTATAACTGCTTATACACTAACTGTATAACTAGTCATCTTGAATTATTGGATTGGTCTGTTTATTAACTGCACAGACGGATCATTATTGTACTGTCCTTCTGCAATGCTGTTGTTACCATCTCTGTCCCACAGGTGGTACTGGAGCTCCCTAAAGCCAACGACGCCGGCTCGCACACAGACCTGGGTGAGTCAGTCACGTTTAACATGTTTCCTCCATTACGTTCAATGTTTATTTTTTTCTCTCCCACTCAATTGACCCTGGCTGTTTCTCTTGCAGGGCTCCGGCCTGGGGGCAAAGTGAAACTGCTCCACAGCTCCACAGTCCTCACCACCAGCGAGAGGTGAGACGTACAGATATTCAATTCATCACTGCCAGTCAGTGGGCCAAAAATAACCACAACGTGGGCCCCGCGGTACACAACAAGCTTGTTTTTTTACATGTCGCACGGACAGTTGTTGTTGTTGTTGTCAGCTGACAAGACTGATATGATTCAGTGGTCCAATATGTATCTGTTAACGTGCAGCTGGTGTCGTGTCTTTTTGCCTGGAATCTCGTGACCTACTGATACGACTGGGTATTTATTTCAATCTGTCTCTTTCTCTCGCTCTCTCTCCAGGTCTTCGACGCGAGACGCTAAGAAAACAACACTGTTACAGACACTGCTGTTAAAATTCCTGCCTTCTGATTCCAACCATTTTTTCATTGGCACAAATATGGTGAGCAGTATCAAATCAATGAATCATCTTCTCTGTCTGTTTCACTGTTTGCCATTTTAGACATCCTGGATATGACCAACGTTGTGGATGCGTCTCAAATTCTTGTAAAAAAAAAAGTAGTGCACTGTATAGGGAATAGTGTGCCATTTGAGACGCATCCCATCCAGTATGTCCAGGATCATGTGGACAGAATAAACAGAAGTCACACGGTGTCGAATGGTATGTATTGGGCAATGTGTGTTGTTCATAGGGTCTTGTGAACCATGGGACCAGTCACGGGTTAAAGGCTCCTCCAAAGTTCTACAGGCCTCAGGTGGTTGGATTCAGACCCGTTGATGTCGCCTCCATCGACTTTTCTCCCTTCGGAGAACCCATATTCCTGGTGAGATCAGTGCTGTTGAGATTGATGTATCTGAGATTCATGTTGTGTGCGTTTGTGCATGCTCGTGTGTATGTGAATGTTTTACGTATGATCTGTGTGTGTGTGCTTCTCTGTGTTCCAGGTGGGCTGTGGGGATGGCAGTGTCAGACTACACACAGTGCTGAGTGAGCAGCCTCTGATGGAGTGGACCAGCAGTACAGCAGGGCAGCCGGTGGTGTCAGTACAGTGGGCCCAGACCAGGCCAACAGTCTTCTGTGTTCTGGATGCTGCCTCCTACCTTCACATATGGGACCTGCTGGAGAAAGACTTTGAGCCTGTGATCACTGAAAAGATTGATGCTGACAGGTAATTAATAATGACTCTACTTTTTTTTTCTTATTTTTTTTACACACACAAAAAACTCTCAATTACAAAATTATTGAATTATGTATTTCAATGTTTGTCAGACGATGGCCCAAGACACAAAATGAAAGCATGCGGAGGGTTCTGTGTAAATAACAACGGATTAGTATGGAAACAACAAAGTGCAGGTGTCATTTGTATAAATACTTCATAACTAATGAAAAGCAGAATGCAGATAAATGGATTTTAGCTGGATGGAATATGAGTGATGTATCCCCCAGTTAGTGATTGGGGGAAGTTTTTTTAAAATTTATTCGCACATCAATAATACATTTTTATGGTGCCTGATTCATCTTTCTGTTTCTTTCTCCTCAGGGTAACAGCCATGGCTGTTTTTGGTGACCCTGCAAAGCAGAACACCTATTCAGGAATATCACTGGCAACACAGTCGGGGAAGATAGAAATGCAGTATTTCAGCAAGAGATTGACAGTGCCTGAATCTGCTGACCTGGAGAAACTACAGATCATGATGCAGGAGGCCTTTTGAAGTTATATGTCAGGAGTGTATTCATTTGTGCAAACTGTTAAAAATTATTATTATTATTATTTTATTTTTTTTACTGAAACTTTTTGCAATGAGTCATAGGGAGTCATAACATATCACTAATGTTTCTTATTGGACAAATTCAGTTAGTCCCTCCCCGCTTGCTTCCGTTTGGCTCCTAGTGGATACAACCCAGGGGGCTCACTGTGTTGGATCAAATTTGTTCATACAGTGGTAATCCCAGTCATCTCTAGATCAGTAAAGAGATCAACTTCAGAATGCAAGCAGATATAAATGGACTATATATTTCTATTACATTCCACATTCAGTTATTTTGTGTATTTGTTATTCTAAATACAGTAGATGCCATAGTGGCATGATATTGAAATACAGTATTGGAATAAAAATAGCTTTGTTTGTGCTTATTTACAAATGAACAACTTTAGCATTTGCATACCGACAATGTCTGTTCTGTGTGTTTTATAGAAAATAAAAAAAATGGACTTGGTGTATTCTTCCCATCCAAATTACTCAAAGTGTGACACCAAACATTCAGGGCTAAGCAACATGATGAATGTATAGATGCTACTTTTCATTTTATTGATGTGATGTTAATACAATAACAGTATTTTCTCTATGAGAGAACTATAATTTTTCAAGATTTTTTTTACTTCATTAAATAAAGTATTTCATGTATTTCTCTGTCTTTTTTTTATGATTCTCTATGCCCTGGTTTGCAAAAGGTTTTTCTGTGTGTAAACTCAGCGCCCCGAATAATACGGCTTTGGGATAGGCCTAAAATAAATCGAATTCTTCAAATCATTCCAACATCAGAGACATGAGTCCAAACAGAAAATTTTCACTCAATCAAGTGACCAGTATCCTAGCAACGGATCGTATGCGCTCGGCAATGAAGATTCTCTACAACGTGGGAAGAGTTTTAGCTACAATGTGGTTGTAACTTAACTCGCTGACAACAGTCTTTGGTGTGAGAAAGAACTACTGTTTAGAACTACGGATGCTACCATGGTCACGGTCAGTGGTGTTTTTCTTCTGTTTCATAAATATTGACATCGTTGACTGATTAGATCATGTTTTTGATCAAAATGTCTCATGTCGTTGCCGGTTTGTATAGGCTACATTAGAATGCAATAACAGAGAAAAGGTACACAAACATGAACATCTGCTTAGATGATGGAAAACGTAGCAGTTATCTATGATCAAAATGCTACACTTTCAAAGGTGTTGTCTTGATAGAGTGCCTTGAAAGCAACTGTCTCATCTGGCAAATAGAAAACAGGTTGGAGATTTAAATATTTTTTTCCCCTCTTCACCAGAAAATATTTCAACTGAACTAAAGGGTCTGACACTTAGACTGAGCTTTAGGGTTAAAGACATATGCGAGTGCCAAAGAACCCCAACACCACCCCATCGGAGTTAGAGAGGAAGTGCATGCAAAATATCCATGCTCAACTCAGCAGACAACACAGACGAGGAGTGCGGCTTGGTGCAGGCCATGGGCATGGCCTCCCCTCCCCTCGCCGACGAAACCGACCTGGACAGGAAGAGCACGCTGCGGGTTACCCCCCGCCCCACAACAGCGGACCAGGAGGGAGCAGTCAGGGCGGTTAGACGCTCATGGGGGTCAGAGTTACGGAGAGGGAGGGGGAATTCTGTGGAGGAGAGCGCCAAGGGGAAAGCTCGCAGGATGTGGAAGTTCCTCAGCACTGGAATGAAGCAGAATGTGGACAAGGTAAAAAAAAGATGGCACTGGGCGTCCCAAATGGCATCCGATTCCCTATAGACCATGTATAGTTTACTATATAGGCAATAGGGTGCCATTTGGGACGCATCCTCTCTCTTCGGTTGGAGGCATTGTTAAATTGGTAGGCGACATGTCTATTTACCCTAACTCTCTAACCCGCTTTCCTAGATAAGAAACGTCGATGTCAAGAGCGCTGTTCTCACCCATGGCCTGCAGCACTTACGTAATTTCCCTTGCAACGACCCTGTGCGCCACATGACCTACGGCAAGGGGGCGGCAGGGTTCATCAGCCTTCACAGGGAAGGCAGGGTCGTTATGTACCACCCAGACGGGCGTCTCCGTGACCTCCCACCCGCCTCTGTCTCTGTCCCCTACATGGGCCTAACCTCCACTCAGCTCCCTGGGCGCCTGGTGGGCTGGGGGCCCGGGGCAAGCCTCACGCTGCTGGACAGTGAGCTGCGCCCCCTAGCCAATGCTCTAGACCCTCTGGATGTGCGTGTTTGCCAGGTCACAGAGCAGTCCCTGGAGCTGGTGACAGCGGGGGCGGGAAACGTGTGTGTGTGGTGTCTGACTCACATGGTGTGCCGGGTGAGAGTGACGGAGGGTCTTGGGCGCCACAGCGTTTTTACCCAGCTGGCGTTGGCCCCCCCGGGCCCCGAGAGGCATCACAGGGCCTTCGTCGTTTACGGGAGAGCTGTGGTTGTCGTTGACCTCACTGCTGGGCGTGTTCTGGAGCACAAAAGGAACCTCCACCTACGGTAGGTGTGTGTGTGTGTGTGTGTGGTGTGTGTGTGTGTGTGTGTGTGTGTGTGTGTGTGTGTGTGTGTGTGTGAGTGTGTGTGTGTGTGTGTGTGTGTGTGTGTGTGTGTGTGTGTGTGCTCATTTTTGTTGGACAGTGGGCAGTTTTGGGCAAAATGTCACCTAAACTGATCTGCAGACAGAGTGAACATGCCTCTTTTCTTCAGGGATATCACTGCACTGGTGTACAGCTTTCATCTGGACTTTGTGGTCACTGCGTCCAAAGATGTTTCCATCAGAGTGTGGGGTCCTGACTGGGGGCTTTGTATGGCGTTCGTAGGACACACTGGTGAGATAACCACTTGGTTGGGGGAAAAAACCTTCCCTATGATTCCAGCTAGTCAAGTCAAGTGCATTCAACAAAGGTCACAACACTCTTTACGTGTGTGTGTGTGTGTGTGTGTGTGTGTGTGTGTGTGTGTGTGTGTGTGTATATGTGTGTGTATGTGTGTGCGCAGGTGTGGTGACCTCTCTGGCTTGCTGTCCGGAGTCTGGCTTGCTGCTCTCTGCCTCCCTGGATGGGACCCTGCGTTGCTGGAGCATGGAGGGGGGGGACCAGGTCCAGTGTTTCCCCATCGAAGGAGGGGAGCCCCCTCTGGGCCTGGGGGGTCCGATGAAAGGGGGCACCTTCTTTACTTTCTCCCAGCAAGGAGTGGACTTCTGGACCATCAGCAGCCTGTATAATCTTCACTGCAGGCTGGGGGGGGACCTGGGTGGCCCCATGAGACAGATAGTAGTTCCCTCTTGCCCCCTGCCCTACCCCTACCCCACCCGGGTGCTTTGCGTCAGCGGGGTTAGTAACGTCATGCTAGTGGCTGCCGAGACGGGGGCGGTCCTAACCTCCTTCAGTACCGGGCAGAGGGTAAGGTGCGCCGATTACTGCTTACACAAAGAGATTCTATTGGTCCTGACGGAGGGCGGAACGTTGATCCGGGCCAGCACGCTGACCAACCCGGCGACGTGTGTGGATGAGTGGAAGGCACGAGGACAGGGTCCATGGCAGAGGGAGGAGCAGACGGATGGGGAGGGGGATCAGTGGATCGCAAAGCCAGGCCTAGCCTCCTGCATGGTGCTCTACAGCAACATAGCTGACGGACAGAGAGCGCTAGACGAGTGGAAGAGCCTGCAGGAGCAGAGATGCCAGAGACCCACAAACAAGAAACCTCTTCATGATGCCAAGAACCGGTAAGACCCCTCCTGTGTCCCTAATTTAGACTTGTGTTGACATTATTGACAGTCCCTTTATATTTAGATCATAATCCCTCGGTAATTACCCAAACAAGCACTCTATGTTTGAATCTGTTAACTCTGTTTTAATCTGTTACTAAATTAAGACAGGCTGTTGGATGAAGTTTCCCCTAGACGGTGTTCAGATTAGCATTTAGGGGAGGGGAAACTGATCCTAGATCTTTATCTAGGGGAAACTTAACCCCGGAGCTCAAAATAGTGTGCCAACCATCCAAAGTAATGATATGTTATGACTCCCTTATGACTACCCCTGGGACAGGTTCCTGGTAATGCTGGGGCACAATGGCGGCTGTGTGAGTGTGCTTATGCTGGATACAGGAAAGGTGCAGTACAGGACCCCCGCACACAACGGCCAGAAAATCACCTCCCTGCAGGCAGACCCTGAGAACAGCTACCTACTCACAGCCGGTATGCAGCACTCTATTGGCTCTATGGGATGATGATGATGATGATGGTGGTGGTGATGACGGTGGTGGTGTTGATGATGCTGGTAATGATGATGATGATGATGATGTGGTGATGACGGTGGTGGTGTTGATGATGCTGGTAATGATGATGATGATGATGATGATCATCCCATTCTCTCCCTTTCATCAGGCGAGGACAAGGCAGTGCTGGTCTGGAGGGTGTTTCCCTATGCCCAGGAGTGTCTCAGCCTGCACTTGAACCTTTTCTGTGGGCATCCTCCGCTCTACTTGACCCTGTTGGGGCCTCTGCTGGCCCTAGCCTTCCAGGATCCCGATAGCGCCACCTATAGCCTGGTGCACTTCAGCCTGCTCAACCAGAGTCGCACCGACCATCCGCCCAGTGAGGACCATCTGGACTGCATTACGGGTGAGACAGTAACAGAAGATACCGTTAAACAATATACTGTGTTTTAGATACTATAGATCTGGGGCCGTATGAAACGTCTCAGAGTAGGAGTGCTGATCTAGGATCAGGTCAACATTGTCCATGTAATCTTATTAATTGTGTTAACAGTTGATGTTACTCTTCAATTACACAGATCCCAAAGCAAATCAGGGGGAGAAAAATAGGTTTATTCAAAGAGGAAAAATCATAGAGGTTATGCTGAAATGTAGATGTTCATTCTCCCCTGTCCTCAGTGATTCTCTCCACAGAACAAAGAGACAGGATGTAGTTTTATACACCGAACCCTAACCTGTGGTTGACCAATTAGAATTCCTGGCAATAAAATTGGGCCAATGGCCAGATAACGTGTATCCCATTTCAGGCCCGATATATAGACAATTTGGACCAATGAGAACTTGCCATGTAGCTATGAGTCCCGGACTGAGATTCCTCCCATGCTCTGACCCATTAATAATTAATAATTCCCTGTTAGAGAAAAAACACTATTTCCATTGATCATTAATTCCCTCTTGACCTTTAATCCTCTGCGTTGTGTATTTATTTTCAAAATATTCTTGCAATTGTCATCTAAAACGCAAAACTGATCCTAAATCAGCACTCCTACTCTGACACACTTAATACAGTGCCTTGCGAAAGTATTCGGCCCTCTTGAACTTTGCGACCTTTTGCCACATTTCAGGCTTCAAACATAAATATATAAAACTGTATTTTTTTGTGAAGAATCAACAACAAGTGGGACACAATCATGAAGTGGAACGACATGTATTGGAAATTTCAAACTTTTTTAACAAATCAAAAACTGAAAAATTGGGCGTGCAAAATTATTCAGCCCCTTTACTTTCAGTGCAGCAAACTCTCTCCAGAAGTTCAGTGAGGATCTCTGAATGATCCAATGTTGACCTAAATGACTAATGATGATAAATACAATCCACCTGTGTGTAATCAAGTCTCCGTATAAATGCACCTGCACTGTGATAGTCTCAGAGGTCCGTTAAAAGCGCAGAGAGCATCATGAAGAACAAGGAACACACCAGGCAGGTCCGAGATACTGTTGTGAAGAAGTTTAAAGCCGGATTTGGATACAAAAAGACTTCCCAAGCTTTAAACATCCCAAGGAGCACTGTGCAAGCGATAATATTGAAATGGAAGGAGTATCAGACCACTGCAAATCTACCAAGACCTGGCAGTCCCTTTAAACTTTCAGCTCATACAAGGAGAAGACTGATCAGAGATGCAGCCAAGAGGCCCATGATCACTCTGGATGAACTGCAGAGATCTACAGCTGAGGTGGGAGACTCTGTCCATAGGACAACAATCAGTCGTATATTGCACAAATCTGGCCTTTATGGAAGAGTGGCAAGAAGAAAGCCATTTCTTAAAGATATCCATAAAAAGTGTCGTTCAAAGTTTGCCACAAGCCACCTGGGAGACACACCAAACATGTGGAAGAAGGTGCTCTGGTCAGATGAAACCAAAATTGAACTTTTTGGCAACAATGCCAAACGTTATGTTTGGCGTAAAAGCAACACAGCTCATCACCCTGAACACACCATCCCCACTGTCAAACATGGTGGTGGCAGCATCATGGTTCGGGCCTGCTTTTCTTCAGCAGGGACAGGGAAGATGGTTAAAATAGATGGGAAGATGGATGGAGCCAAATACAGGACCATTCTGGAAGAACCTGATGGAGTCTGCAAAAGACCTGAGACTGGGACAGAGATTTGTCTTCCAACAAGACAATGATCCAAAACATAAAGCAAAATCTACAATGGAATGGTTCAAAAATAAACATATCCAGGTGTTAGAATGGCCAAGTCAAAGTCCAGACCTGAATCCAATCGAGAATCTGTGGAAAGAACTGAAAACTGCTGTTCACAAATGCTCTCCATCCAACCTCACTGAGCTCGAGCTGTTTTGCAAGGAGGAATGGGAAAAAATGTCAGTCTCTCAATGTGCAAAACTGATAGAGACATACCCCAAGCGACTTACAGCTGTAATCGCAGCAAAAGGTGGCGCTACAAAGTATTAACTTAAGGGGGCTGAATAATTTTGCACGCCCAATTTTTCATTTTTTGATTTGTTAAAAAAGTTTGAAATATCCAATAAATGTCGTTCCACTTCATGATTATGTCCCACTTGTTGTTGATTCTTCACAAAAAAATACAGTTTTATATCTTTATGTTTGAAGCCTGAAATGTGGCAAAAGGTCGCAAAGTTCAAGGGGGCCGAATACTTTCGCAAGGCACTGTACATATGGCCCCTGAGACACTCAACAAGTTAATGTACCTCAAACTATACTGAATATAAACGCAACATGCAACAATTTCAAGGATTTTACTGCGTTACAGTTCATATAAGGAAATCTGTCAATTGAAATAAATTCATTAGGCCCTAATCTATGGATTTCACATAAATTGGCAGTGGCGCAGCCATGGTGGGCGTGTCCACCGGGGAGCCAGGCCCAGCCAGTCAGAATGAGTTTTCCCCAGAAAAGGAATTGTTACAGACAGAAATACTCCTCAATTTCATCAGGTGTCCTAGTGGCTGTCAGACGATCCCGCAGGTGAAGAAGCCAGATGTGGAGGTCCTGGGCTGGCGTGGTTACACGTGGTCTGCGGTTGTGAGGCCTGTTGGACGTACTGCCAAATTCTCTAAAACTACATTGTGGCAGAGAACTTAACATTAAATACTCTGGCAACAGCTCTGGTGGACATTCCTACAGTCAACATGCCAATTGCACGCTCCCTCAAAACTTGAGATATCTGTGGCATTGTGTTGTGTGACAAAACTGCACATTTTAGAGTGGCCTTTTATTGTCCCCAGCACAAGGTGCATCTCTGTAATGATCATGCTGTTTAATCATCTTCTTGATATGCAACACCTGTCAGATGGATGGATTATTTTGGCAAGGCAGAAATGCTCACTAACAGGGATGTAAACACATTTGTGCACCAAATTTGAGAGAAATATGCTTTTTGTGCATGTGGAACATTTCTGGGATCTTTTATTTCAGCTCAATGAACATGGGACCAACACTTTACATTTACGTGTATAATTTTGTTCAGTAGGTGATCCTTGGACAAGGTTTTTTTTTTAAATGTGTGTGTGTGTGTGTGTGTGTGTGTGTGTGTGTGTGTGTGTGTGTGTGTGTGTGTGTGTGTGTGTGTGTGTGTGTGTGTGTGTGTGGGTGTGTGAGAGTGCAGGGCTCTGTGTGTGCCATCAGCTCCGAGTGTTTGCCTCCAGCAGTCAGGATGGAACTGTTCGCATCTGGGATGAAGATAACCGCCTCCTCAGGTCAGTCTATGTGTTTGTGTGTGTCCCTAATGGGGGAAGAAAATAAAAATTCACATGTGAACACGTGAAGTGTTCATCTTATGTGAAGTTAATGTGATAACATGAAAATACACATGTGAAAACATGATCATATGGGAAGAGTTCCAAAAACTCCTTTTCACATGATTTCACATGTGATTTTCCAGATGTGAAATCATGTGGTTTTTCTGTAAGGGGTGTGTGTGTGTTAGTAATTTCTGCAGTCCTCGTACCTCTAAGAACCCTCCAGCTGAGTGCGGAGCCTGAGTGTCTGGCCTACAGTGGGCAGAGGGGAGATCTGCTCCTAGGCATCAGAGGGGACCTGTATAGGATCCGCTGCGCCCACCTGCTGCCACATGACTTCCAGCTACGGGTATACTGACTGGGGGGAGGGGGTGGTGAAGTATTGGGGAGAGGTGGTGAGGACAGACTGATGGTCCTAGTGTGGCTCAGGTGGTAGAGCAGAGTCTGCTAAATGGCTTATATATTAGAATGGGTCTTGGAGGGTGAATACGTGTTTAGGCATTTTCAGTGAGATGATGTAGTTAGGTTTAGCTCAATGCTTTCGAATACGTGTGCTTACTGGGTAATGATACCTTTACTGTGCCTGTGCTCTGTATACATCCATAGCTCCTGTCTACGGAGATGTCAGATCCTATCCCTGACTTGCCCATATCTCACACCTCAACAAGGACAAGCAAAACCACGTAAGCTACCCTCCATCTCTACCTATAATGTGACATAATGAACATCATAGGCAAGTTATAACTAACTATACGTTTGTTACAGTAAATGTGTATCAACAGTAAATCTATGGATTCCGTTTGCGCTGGTAAATCTACATATTTACTGGGATTTTGAGCCAAAATGTGTTATCTATAGATGAACCGTTTTTATTTACATCTATGTAATAGTTATGTTACGTTATCCGTAACCTAGACATTATTGAGTGTGTGACGTGTTTTTTGCCCTACCATCAGGACTGTGGTCTCCCCCATACCAGGGAAACAACCCAACGGAAAGCAGGACATGACCAAAGATCCAGTGAGTTTACCCAGAATATGAAAGGGAGAGAGAGGAGAAGGAGAGAAAGCTTTGCATGGAATTGAGTGTGAAGGAGTGTGGGGTAAAGTCAGCCATTTGTTACATTCAGCATCACTACATCAAAAGAAATATAGTATCCTTTCTAACTGCTCGTCGAACATCTCATTCCAAAATCATGGCCATTTTCAATATTGTATTTATTTAACCTTTATTTAACTAGTCCTCCTGCGGGGACGGGGGCCTGGGATTAAAATGAATAAATACAATATAAATATAGGACAAAACACACATCACAACAAGAGACACAACACCACACTACATAAAGAGAGACCTAAGACAACAACATAGCAAGGCAGCAACACATGACGACACACCATGGTAGCAACACAACATAACAACAACATGGCAGCAGCACAGCATGGCAGCAGCACAAAACATGGTGCAGACATTATTGGGCAGAGACAACAGCACAAAGGGCAAGAAGGTAGAGACGACAACACATCACACAAAGCTGTCAGTAAGAGTGTCCATGATTGAGTCTTTGAATGAAGAGATTGAGATAAAACTGTCCAGTTTGAGTGTTTGTTGCAGCTCGTTCCAGTCGCTAGCTTCAGCAAACTGAAAAGAGGAGTGACCCAGGGATGTGTTTGCTTTGGGGGCCTTTAACAGAATGTGACTGGCAGAACAGGTTTTGTATGTGGAGGATGAGGGCTGCAGTAGATATCTCAGATAGGGGGGAGTGAGGCATAAGAGGGTTTTATAAATAAGCATCAACCAGTGGGTCTTGCAACAGGTATACAGAGATGACCAGTTTACAGAGGAGTATAGAGTGCAGTGTTGTGTTATAGAAGGAGCATTGGTGGCAAATCTGATGGCCAAATGGTTAAGCCGCTCGAGAGCACCCTTACCTGCCGATCTAAAAATTATGTCTCCGTAATCTAGCATGGGTAGGATGGTCATCTAAATCAGGGTTAGTTTGGCAGCTGGGGTGAAAGAGGAGCGATTACAAATGAGGAAACCAAGTCTAGATGTAACTTTAGCCTGCAGCTTTGATACAGTATGTGCTGAGAAAAGGACCATCTAGCCATACTCCCAAGTACTTGTCTGAGGTGACTACCTCAAGCTCTAAACCCTCAGAGGTAGTAATAACACCTGTGGGAGGAGGGACATTCTTCTTACCTTACCAAACCACATGACCTTTGTTTTGGAGGTATTCAGAACGAGGTTAAGGGTAGAGAAAGCTTGTTGGACACTAAGAAAGCTTTGTTGAAGGGCATTTAACACAAACCCCGGGGAGGGGCCAGCTGAGTATAAGACTGTATCATCTGCATATAAATGGGTGAGAGAGCTTCCTTCTGCCTGAGCTATGTTGTTGATGTAAATTGAGAAGAGCGTGGGGCCTTCGATCAAGCCTTGGGATACCTCCTTGATGACAGGCAGTGGCTGAGACAGCAGATTTTCTGACTTTATACACTGCACTCTTTGAGAGAGGTAGTTAGCAAACCAGCCCAAAGATCCCTCAGAGACACCAATACTCCTTGGTGTCTCGGCCCTCCTTGGTGCTCGGCCCACATGAATGGAATGGCCTACCGTATCAAAAGCTTTGGCCAAGTCAATAAAAATAGCAGCACAATATTACTTAGAATCAAGGGCAATGGTGACATCATTGAGGACCTTTAAGGTTGCAGTGACACATCCAAATTACTGAGCGGAAACTAGATTGCATACCAGAGAGAATACTATAGACATCAAAAAAGCCAGTCAGTTGATTACTGACAAGTTTTTCCAACACTTTTGATAAACAGGGCAAAATAGAAATAGGCCTATAACAGTTAGGATCAGCTTGATCCCCCCACGCTCTACTCATTTGCTGCTGTAACAGCCTCCACTAGATAGGCTTTCCACTAGATATTGGAACATTGCTGCGGGGACTTGCTTCCATTCAGCCACAAGAGCATTAGTGAGGTCAGGCACTGATCTTGGGGCGTTTAGGCCTGGCTGGCAGTCGGCGTTCCAATTCATCCCAAATGTGTTCAATGGGGTCGAGTTCTTCCACACTGATCTCGACAAACCATTTCTTAATGGACCTCGCTTTGTGCACGGGAGCATTGTCATGCTAAAACAGGAAAGGGCCTTCCCCAAACTGATATCACAAAGTTGGAAGCACAGAATCGTCTAGAATGTCATCGAATGCTGTAGCGTTAATATTCCCCTTCACTGGAACTAAGGGGCCTAGCCCGAAACCATGAAAAACAGACCCAGACCATTATTCCTCCTCCACCAAACTTTACAGTTGGTACTATGCATTGGGGAGGTAGCGTTCTCCTGGCAACCCAGATTCGTCCATCGGACTGCCAGATGGTGAAACATAATTCATTACTCCAGACAAAGCGTTTCCACTGCTCTAGAGTCCAATGGCAGCGAGCTTTACACCACTCCAGCCAGCATTAGGCATTGTTCATGGTGATCTTAGGCTTAATCCACTAATTTCAAGGGTGTCCACATACTGCATATAAACTCTGGAAAAAAAGAAACGCCCCTTTTGCAGGACCCCGTCTTTCAAAGATAATTTTAAAAATCCAAATAACTTCACAGATCTTCATTGTAAAGGGTTCAAACACTGTTTCTCATGCTTATTCGTTGAACCATAAACAATTAATGAACATGCACCTGTGGAACGGTTGTTAAGATACTAACAGCTTACAGATGGTATGCAATTAAGTTCACAGTTATGAAAATTTAGGACACTAAAGAGGCCTTTCTACTGACTCTGAAAAATACCAAAAGAAAGATGCCCAGGGTCCCTGCTCATCTGCGTGAATGTGCCTTAGGCATGCTGCAAGAAGGCATGAGGACTGCAGATAAGGCCAGGGCAATACATTTCAATATCCGTACTGTGAGACGCCTAAGACAGAGCTACAGGGAGACAGGACGGACAGCTGATCGTCCTCGCAGTGCCAGTCCATGTGTAACAACACCTGCACAGGGTCGGTACATCCGAACATCACACCTGCAGGACAGGTACAGGATGGCAACAACAACTGCCTGAGTTACACCAGGAACGCACAATCCCTCCATCAGTGCTCAGACTGTCCGCAATAGGCTGAGAGAGGCTGGACTGAGGCCTTGCAGGCCTGTTGTAAGGCAGGTCCTCATCAGACATCACTGGCAACAACGTCGCTTATGGACACAAACCCACCATCGCTGGACCAGACAGGACTGCCAAAAAGTGCTCTTCACTGACGAGTCACAGTTTTGTCTCCCCAGGGGTGATGGTCGGATTCGCGTTTATCGTCAAAGGAATGAGCGTTACACCGAGGCCTGTACTCTGGAGCGGGATTGATTTGGAAGTGGAGGGTCCGTCATGGTCTGGGGAGGTGTGTCACAAAATTATCGGACTGAGCTTGTTGTCATTGCAGGCAATCTCAACACTGTGCGTTACAGGGAAGACATCCTCCTCCCTCATGTGGTACCCTTCCTGCAGGCTCATCCTGACATAACCCATACATAATCAAGCATGACAATGCCACCAGCCATACTGCTCTTTCTGTCCATGAGACAGGAATATCAGTGTTCTGCCATGGCCAGCGAAGAGCCCGGATCTCAAACTGGGACCTGTTGGATCAGAGGGTGAGGGCTGGGGCCATTCCCCTCAGAAATGTCCGGGAAGTTGCAGGTGACTTGGTGGAAGAGTGGGGTAACATCTCACAGCAATAACTACCAAATCTGGTGCTGTCCATGAGGAGGAGATGCACTGCAGTACTTAATGCAACTGGTGGCCACAGCAGATACTGACTGTTACTTTTGACCCCCCCCCCCCCCCCCCCTTTGTTCAGGGACACATTATTCCATTTCTGTTAGTCACATGTCTGTGGAACTTGTTCAGTTTGTTTCAGTTGTTCGATCTTGTTATGTTCATACAAATATTTACTCAAGTTAAGTTTGCTGAAAATTAACGCAGTTGACAGTGAGAAGATGTTTCTTTTTTTGCTGAGTTTATATCAGGATGTTCTGTATCCCAGACAATTATCTGAATTAGTGTAAACAATGGTCCAGTCGTCATGAACCGTGCTGCAACTCCAGGTTTAAACTGCTACCTACATGTGGTCTGACTTCCATGATGATTGAAATGGGCTACATGTCCCAAATTATTGCACAACTTGTAATATGTTAGGCTAATATGATCCACTATTGCTAACGATCCTCAGGAACAACCACACAAACGTGACAGAGGAAAGAAAGGTAACAAACAATGGAATGGAATGATGCAAAATGAGGAAACTGACAGGTAGTGACAGTTATAAATGTATCTGACGGTATAACTGACGGTGGCTACTGGTAGTGGCTAATATTTAACATAATACAAATAATGTTTTTTTAAATACAGTGAAAAGTCTGAATATAATTAAAACATTCTAGAAATCATAAATCAACTCGGTAGGTTTGGTGCTATACTGTCATTTGTTCATGGCTACAGAAACCTATAGCTTGGGTCACCAAATTTCCTCCCAAGTTAAAAGGCCAGCATTTCATAAACTTCACTGTGGAAAAGGTGATATGTCGACATGATTCAGTTTGCTGCCATATGACTGGTTTCACATTTGTCTCCAGCGTATATAAGGTAAAATAGATCTAAAACAAGTGTCATTTATATTTACAATCCCCTTATCCAAACGGCTTACCTCGCTCTTATCAATAGTTGTTATCAATTTCTAAATTACAGTGCATGGAGAATGGTGTTATTTCTATCAGGAAAAAATAAGTAGATGTTGTCCCACTTGGAAACGACAGGTTATTCATTATTTCATCGCGCGTAAAGGGGGTGGAACTATGAGGGAATTAAGTCAAGGTTAGAATGCGGCGAATGTGTAGACACACCTCCACCACACATTCATTTCTTGGATCTCCACCCCCAACGAATAGCTGTTGAACAGCATGATATTCTCATGCTTAAGCTAAAGGTCAGAATAAGCGTAGAGAGAAAAGTGCATAAAATACGGAATTACGTTCCATTTACTTGCACTTAACTCGGAATCGGCCTATTATGCATATAACATTTGGTTACAGTGCATTCGGAAAGTATTCAGACCCCTTGACTTTTTCCACATTTTGTTACGTTACAGCCTTATTCTTACCGCCTTGTACCTTCAATGCTGCAGAAATGTTTTGGTACTCGTCCCCAGGTTTGTGCCTCGAGACAATCTCGTCTCGGAGCTCTACAGACAATTCCTACGACCTCATGGCTCGGTTTTTGCTCTGACATGCCCTGTCAACTGTGGGACCTTTATATAGACGGTGTGCCTTTCCAAATCATGTCCAATCAATAGAATTTACCACAGGTGGACTTTCAATCATGTTTTCACTTTGTCATTATGGGTATTATTGTGTGTAGATTGATGAGTAACATTTTTTGATTAAATCAATTTTAGACTAAGACTGTAACGTAACATAATGCAGGAAAAAGAGAAAGGGCTCAGAATACTTTCCAAATGCACTGTATTTTAGCCCATACAACTACAAAGATACACTTCAATACTAGGTTTAGGACCTCATTTTGTAGCTTATAAAGACCCCAACTGATGTATAAAATATTCTTAAAACAATCTACTTTGGTTTAGATACAAGCATCGTGAAATCTATTACACAACAAATCCATTTGTTTTTGGGACTTATCTTGCTTACCAATTTTTTCCATGTGGTTTCCTTCTTCACAGACTCCTTTCATTTTTTATTGAACCTTTATTTAACCAGGCATGTCAGTTAAGAACAAATTCTTACTTACAACGACGGCCTAGGAACAGTGGGTTAACTGCCTTGTTCAGGGGCAGAACAACAGATTTTTACCTAGTCAGCCTGGGGATTTGATCTAGCAACCTTGTGGTTACTGGCCCAATGCTCTAACCACTAGGCCAGCTGCCGCTAAATATTTGGTCACATTCATTTTGTGTATGGTTTCCTAGAAACAAGGGGTAGCTCAACTAAACCTTTGGCTAAATGTACCCCACTCTCCACTACTGCTATTTTCATTTTAGGTTTGATCAGTTAAGGCCAATGTGTGTGTTCCCATATCTAATGTGCCAGTGGTGTAATGACAGTTTTTCCACCCACTCCCTGTCCCTCAGGAGTATGAGGCGCTGCTGGCTCGAAACAGAGACCTGGCCTCACTCCAGGAAGGCACCACAGAGAGAAGGAAGAGGAAACCTCCCACCACGCTGAAAACCAGGAAGGAGGCCTTCGACCGCTATATGAAGATCGTCTACAGCCAGCCCCTCAACATTAAGGTTCTTTATACTGAGAACAATTAGCTACAAGATGATTGGGGTAGGAATGTACCCCGCCAAGTGGAGTCAGAGAGATGATGAAAGCAGTGTGTGCCCTTTTGTTGGATGTAGAGAGAAGAACCAATAACCTCACCTATAATAGAATGTTTTATGTGAAAGGACAAATGTCATTACTTGAGAGTGGGAATGCATTGTAGATATGCAGACTAATGAATGTTTGTTCTGATTATATCTCAGATTGGGGATGAGGACATGTTTGACCTTCATGCAGCTCTGTTTCCTCCAAAACTACCTGACTGTCGACCATTCACCCCACCCACCTTAAGGAATGGCTTCTTCCCAAACCCTAACTTGGCCAAGCCCCTGCCACCCATAACCAAGCCAGGGCAGGTGAGGGCCGCTGGTTCAGTTTAGCATATCTGTCTGCTGTCCCTCTACTTCCTGAAGCTAAGTAATAGATAGATTGAGACAAAGAAACCACACCTCCCTTAGTCCTCTGTCTGTCCCTTTGCAGGTTGAGGAGCTAGAGCCAGCCCCAGCACAGAGCAATCCGGTGGGCTTCATCCCTAACTCTGTGCTAGTGGGCCAGCTGTGGCCAGACGTTGTGGTGGAAAACACAATCCCCAAGCAAACATTCAAACTGAGGGATGAGCAGGACTATGAGGAGGAAGTGAGAGGATATTTACAGAGACCAGATTCAGGATCAGTTTTGCCTTCCAGATCACAATGTATAAGATTACATGGACATGGGGAGCTGATCCTAGATCAGCACTCCTACTCTGATATGCTTGTTACATATGTCCTCAGAAGAGGAGAATCGGTGTATGTTCTGTGATAAGATTGAGAGAATTGTTGGTTTGGTTTTCCTCACAGGGTGATACTGAAGAAGTTCAGTTTCTGGTGTATGAGAGCGATGAGGAACTGGACATAGGTTCCCCCATACAGCTGGTGAAGAGCCCTCAGAAAGAGAAGAGCCCCCCACCTCCCACTCCAAAGAAGCCAGCCTACGTAATGAGGGTGAGTGGTGTATTAGCAACGCACATGCCCCGCCCACCTTTGGATCTCTTATTTTCAGCCATCCATTTCCTGTGTTTGAAGGGTGCAAAATCCACTTATCACTGAAATATGACTGGATTGATGGCTTTCATTTTACTCTTGCGACACTTTCCCACTCTTGCCTGTGCCATTCCCGTTAACGTAGCGACCGCGGAAACGTTTGTAATGACCTGTCAAACTCACTCCGGTAATGACTGAAATGGGATCAGTGGAATACATTGGCCTTCCGTTGCATCTATAGGAACTCTAACGCTTCGTCAGGGATTTAGCGCACTGTCTCGACACTTACATCACAAGAAAGAGAAGAAAGATCCCTTTATTTTGGTGAGTGTTCTTCTTTTAATGATTTAGTACAGTTTAAATGTTTAATTCGATGTGCTGAAATTAGAGCAACTTCCAAAAATGAACACTCGGATTATGGTGATACTATGTCTGGTCTCGCAAACAGTGTAAAGTATGTTTAGATAGGTGTGAACTAGAGCCGAGCGTTTTGATTTTAAATTGCGTGGGTATCCTTCTCTTGACGCACTGGTTGAATTATGCAAGAGAACATGACAACAGTATTAATGAGGAAGTCTAGAAAGTGCAGGTGAGTGCAGGTAGGCCTAGACATAGCAAGTTTTTGGTGGGGGCAACCCTGTTCCTCCCCTTTATATTAATGTATTAATGTATGCAAATACACCTAGTGTGTATATATGCAAATCAGGCAAATACAATTTTCTTTATTTGATCACAAAGTAATACAATAATACCTGATGTACTGTTAGGTTCTAAATAAACAGAGTGAAAAACTCACGGACAACTAGTAAAGCTTTAACCAAGTTTATTCACCCACTGGGTCACACAGCTGCACAAGACAAAGACATGATACTTTCTATTAAATCGATTCCATTCCAGCCATTACTAATCAAAATCAAATGTATTTATATAGCCCTTCTTACATCAGCTGATATATCAAAGTCCTGTACAGAAACCCAGCCTAAAACCCCAAACAGCAAGCAATGCATGTGTAGAATGCAGGTGTGGACTATGAGCCTGTCCTCCCTTCACCAGCCTTCTCTGGTATCGGGGCTGCATGAAGGGCAGCTGTCATGTGCTCATGGCCCGTATCCACAAAGAGTCTCAGAGTAGGAGTGCTGATCTAGGATCTTTGCATATAATGTTATTTATTATGATTTAAAATACAAAACTGATCCTAGATCAGCACTCATACTCTGAGGGGTTTTGTGGATACAGGCCCAGGTCTGATGAATGTTTGTGTTCCCCTCCTAGCCTCCAAAGGCTGTCCCTCCCACTAAGATACCCAAACTGCCAACACCACCTCCCCCTAGAACCCCAACACCACCCCGCACACCCACCCCCGAGATCCCAGGATTCCTTAAACAGTTTGTGGATGAGGACTGGTTCAAGGATATCTACCAAGACCAAAGGGTGAGTCTTTTTTAGCTGAAGCAAGCACACCATTTTCATCCCAAAAAACGAATTAATTCTACTGGGGAAAATTCCTTAGAAACCCTGTAAGTCAGTTGTATTCAAAGTATGGGTCGCGTGGGGGAACTGCATCCCCCCAAAAGTAAGAGTACAGGTTATTGTATAGGACAATAAACAAATATTTTTGAGAAAGATAAGGAAAAACACAATTTTACTGAGTAAATGTATTAATTTATTTAATTTTAATTTTGATAAGAGATGAAAATGTAATGAATTGAAGGTTATTTGTTGATGTAAAAATTGAAATATCCCGATTTTAAGATTGTGTCATTATTTTGAGGGTGGGGTGGGGTCATGAGAAATTCGGGCAAAAGAAAGTCCCAGTTGAAAACGTTTGAATACCACTGCTGTAATTGATCAGCTGCTCCTGTAGGTTATTGTTGTCTGTCTTTTCTCTGTCAACAGGAATTGTGCGTCCCAAATGCACCCTATTCCTTATTTAGTGCACTACTTTTGACGAGAGCCCCCATTGAGCTCTGATGAAAACTATTGCACTACATAGAGAATAGGGTGCCATTTGGGACTAGGACAATGAGACTAATGTTTTGGTGGTGTTCCTGCGTGTGTGAAGTGTATCAGGCAGTCCCTGTGTCCTGAGGAGTTCTCCATACAGATTCTGGACTACATGCAGAGTTGTGGTGCCCAACTAAAGATGAGGATGCTGAGCGCGCTTATCACTTTACGCAGACAGGGGGAGCTAGGTAACACAGACAAGCTCAGCAAGGGGCTTATGGGTTCTCTACGCAACAACACCTCATCAAATATGGTATGTCCTCTCCTGTGGAATTTGGTATGCTGTTTAATGTTTGAATCAGTTTTTTTACG
The DNA here is from genome assembly GCF_045791955.1 of Oncorhynchus clarkii lewisi. Taxonomy (NCBI): domain Eukaryota; kingdom Metazoa; phylum Chordata; class Actinopteri; order Salmoniformes; family Salmonidae; genus Oncorhynchus; species Oncorhynchus clarkii. The sequence continues at coordinate 32,711,931 of NC_092161.1, forward strand.
CCATTGTGAATTTGGATTTTAAACCATGTCTGGGTTTGTGTGTATGTTGTGTGCTTCAGTCTGATGAGGAGCAGCGAGTGGTGAGTGAAATACTCAACGTGTTGGTGTGTCTAGGTCCTGAAAGCCATGAGATCATCGTGGAGCTCCTCACTCTACTGGCCCACAAAGAACTGGGACTACAGTGAGTCTATGCCGCACCAGTCTTTGTCTATACTCACTTTCATTGACGTCACCATAGTAAGTCCACAACTCTGCTTCCCTGTATTGGTGAATGCTGAGCTCTTGATTCATCTAGCTGTGACAGTGAGTGCCCTTGTCAAATGTAGTGCAATATATAGGCAATAGGGTGCCATTTGGGTTGCAACCAGTGAATGGTGACCTCTAACTCTGTGTGTCTGGTCCTCCTGTTGGCAGGAAAACAGTGATGTGCCTGCTGCAGGTGATGGGCGTGGAGGATGCTGACCCGTGGCTCGCCATGGAGATGGATCCCTGGGACTCCATGGTCCAGGACCTTCCTGATTCCTGGAAGAGCCTGGGAGAGATGGCTGCAGAGTGGCTGCACTCCTGGACCTCAAAATACAAGGTAATCATTTATTAGATTTATATATTGCTTTTCCAGATGCTCAAAGCTCTTACATAGTAATGGGAAACTCACCTCATCCACCGCCAATAAAAAATAAGTAGAAGGAGAAGAGCAGGTGCAGGAGGAATTAATCAGCAATGCACTGCTCTAGGCTGCCAATGTCCTTTTCATTGACCCTAACACCTCTAAATATGAGCATACGAGGTCTCATATGAGCATATGAGATTACTGGCAAGCGCAGTGTGGCGCAACTGGTTCCCAAACTGGTTCTTGCCTGTTTAACATGGTAGGTCTGCCAAGCAATATCTGGGAGAGGAGGCTGGTGAGGAGAGGATGGCTCATAAAAATGACTGGAAAGGAGTTAATGGAATGGTATCAGACATATGGAAACCATGTTTGACACCATTCCATAATTCCGTTACAGCCATTACTATGAGCCCGTCTGACTTCTAATGCAACCAGCAACCACTGATATCTGGTCTCCCCTCTCTTTGATCTGCAGGGCCAGAACAGGTCTCTGTTCCTGAAGAATGAAGGGAAGAACCTCTTCACTCCAGTGGATGTGCTTAACTACTTCTGCTCTGTCAAAAGGGATATGTTTTTGAAGGCGCAGACTGTCCCACCAGAGGGGCGCAAAGACACAGTATTGCGTCTCCCTGAATCCTCCAGGTACCAGACAGATGTACCACCACCCCCCCCCCCCCCCCCCCCCATCACGTAAACAAATGTCACATACCTCGTAACGCAATTTTCTGACGCATTGCTTCGCTGTGTGCGTGCATTCTTATCTAGATCTAAGCCAATCCATCGTCTTGGAGAGACCTACAGCATGTCCAGGATACGCAAGCCTCCAGGTAAGGTTTAGCCCTCCGTGGTATGGTGAACAGAATATACATTCAATTAATAGCTCTTAACGACCATCTCAGCATAGAGCTTGTATACAGTGCATTCGAAAAGTATTCAGACCCCTTGACTTTTTCCACATTATGTTACAGCCTTATTCTAAAATGTATTAAATAATTTTCTTTCTTCATCAATCTACACACAATACTCCATAATGACAAAGTAAAAATAGTTTTTCAGACAATTGTGCAAATTTCTAAAATATAAATTTTTTAAATATTATATTTACATAAGTATTCAGACCCTTTACTCAGTACTTTGTTGAAGCGCCTTTGGCAGCGATTACAGCCTCGAGTTGTCTTGGGTATGATGCTACATGCTTGGCACACCTGTATTTGGGGAGTTTCTCACATTTTTCTCTGCAGATCCTCTCAAGCTCTGTCAGGTTGGATGGGGTGAGTTGCTGCACAACTATTTTCAGGTCTCTCCAGAGATGTTTGATCGGGTTCAGGTCTGGGCTCTGGCTCGGCCACTCAAGGACATTCAGAGACTTGTCCCGAAGCCACTCTTGCGTTGTCTTGGCTGTGTGCTTAGGGTCGTTGTCCTGTTGGAAGGTGAACCTTCGTCCCAGCCTGAGGTCCTGAGCACTCTGGATCAGGTTTTCATCAAGGATCTCTCTGTACTTTGCTCCGTTCATATTTCCCTCGATCCTGACTTGTCTCCCAGTCACTGCCACTAAAAAACATCCCCACAGCATGATACTGCTACCACCATGCTTCACCGTAGGGATCGTGCCAGGTTTCCTCCAGACGTGACTCCAGACAAGAGGTCACTATGTCCTTCTTAGTTGTCCGGTCTGCATTGGGTGTTCATTCCTCAGAACAGCTACTTAGCTGTACCAGTGATTGTCTGAGAGGGGACTTATCCTCTCTCCACCTCAGGTAGAAAGTCAAAGTTCCAAACCACTTTACATGCGCCTCTGCAGACTGCCGATGTCCTGGTCTGGTACAGTAGGTGAGTTCATTTTCTTCATCTCGTGTTGAGGTTCAAAGTTCCAACCATGTCAGATGTGTAGCGACCGCTCTACTCTTTTCTAGTCTTAAGTTAATTTCATTACCAAGGCTTTTTATGACCTCACTCGGGGCGTGGCTACTTCACTTCTATTTATATCCTTTGCACATGATCTCTTATGACTCCTAAAATCACATTCCTAGCTTAACAACAATACATTCTTCATATGCACAACGTATTGGATGGAAACTTGACAGATAAAGGGGTATCCTTTCCATGTTACAGTATTTCGTCCATACAGTTTTTAATGACATCACAAAATTAAAGACAATATAATATTAGTTTTCTTCATCTCCCCACTGATCATTCCCCACATTCTTTTTGTTAGAATTATTGTTCCATTATTCACTTTTTGGACATTAGAGTTTTGGGTGGGCAAAAGTCTCTGGAGACAAAGGGATATTCCTTTAGCCAATACTGGAGGGTAGAGAGCGAGTCCTCTCCTGCTTAATTTACAACCAGGTGTGGAGGGGTAAAACCCCCCCCCCACACCAGTTCCCTCCTCCCGTCTGCGGGTGAGAGAAGGTCTGGTTATTGTCAGCAATTGCCAAGCTGATCTGACCCATTGTGATCCTCACAAGACAGTCATGACTGTGCCAAGTTTCCTCCAGACGTGACGCTTGGCATTCAGGCCAAAGAGTTCAATCTTGGTTTCATCAGACCAGAGAATCTCGTTTCTCATGGTCAGAGAGTCTTTAGGTGCCTTTTGACAAACTCCAAGTGGGCTGTCATGTGCCTTTTACTGAGGAGTGGCTTCTGTCTGGCCACTCTACCATAAAGGCGTGATTGGTGGAGTGCTGCATAGATGGTTGTCCTTCTGGGAGGTTCTCCACAGATGAACTCCGGAGTGGCTATCGGAGTGGCTATCGGGTTCTTGGTGACCTCCCTGACCAAGAAGGCCCTTCTCCCCCAATTGCTCAGTTTGGCCGGGCAGCCAGCTCTAGGAAGAGTCTTGCTGGTTCCAAACTTTTTCCATTTAAGAATGATGGAGGCCACTGTGTTCTTGGGGACCTTCAATGCTGCAGAAATTGTTTGGTACCCTGTCTCGACACAATTCTGTCACAATTCCTTCAACCTCGTGGCTTGGTTTTTGCTCTGACATGCACTGTCAACTGTGGGACCTTATATAGACAGGTGTGTGTCTTTCCAAATCATGTCCAATCAATTAAATGTACCGCAGGTGGTCTCCAATCAAGTTGTAGAAACATCTCAAGGATGATCAATGGAAACAGGATGCACCTGAGATCAATTTCTAGTCTCATAGCAAAGGGTCTGAGTATTTACAGTTGAAGTCGGAAGTTTACATACACTTAGGTTGGAGTCATTAAAACTCGTTTTTCAACCACTCCACAAATTTCTTGTAAACAAACTATTGTTTTGGCAAGTCGGTTAGGACATCTACTTTGTGCATGACACAAGGAATTTTTCCAACAATTGTTTACAGACAGATTATTTCACTATAATTCACTGTATCACAATTCCTGTGAGTTTACATACACTAAGTTGAATGTGCCTTTAAACAGCATGGAAAATTCCAGAAAATGATGTCATGGCTTTAGAAGTTTCTGATAGGCTCAGTTACATAATTTGATTCAATTGGAGGTGTACCTGTGGATGTATTTCAATGCCTACCTTCAAACTCGGTGCCTCTTTGCTTGACATGATGGGAAAATCAAAAGAAATCAGCCAAGACTTCAGAAAAAAATTGGAGACCTCCACATGTCTGGTTCATCCTTAGGAGCAATTTCCAAATGCCTGAAGGTACCACATTCATCTGTACAAACAATAGTACGCAAGTATAAACACCATGGGACCACACAGCCGTCATACTGCTCAGGAAGGAGACGCGTTCTGTCTCCTAGAGATGAAGTACTTTGGTGCGAAAAGTGCAAATCAATCCCAGAACAACAGCAAAGGACATTGTGAAGATGCTGGAGGAAACAGGTACAAAAGTATCTATATCCACAGTAAAATGAGTCCTATATCAACATAACCTGACAGGCCGCTCCTCAAGGAAGAAGCCACTGCTCCAAAACCTCCATCCAAAACTGCACATGGGGACAAAGATCGTGCTTTTTGGAGAAATGTCCTCTGGTCTGATGAAACAAAAATAGAGCTGTTTGGCCATAATGACCATCGTTATGTTTGGAGGAAAAAGCGGGAAGCTTTCAAGCCGAAGAACACCATCCCAACCGTGAAGCACGGGGGTGGCAGCATCATGTTGTGGGGGTGCTTTGCTGCAGGAGGGACTGGTGCACTTCACAAAATGGATCACATCATGAGGAACAAAAGTTATGTGGATATATTGAAGCAACATCTCAAGACATCAGTCAGGAAGTTAAAGCTTGGTCGCAAATGGGTCTTCCAAATGGACAATGACCCCAAGTATACTTCCAAAGTTGTGGCAAAATGGCTTAACAAAGTCAAGGTATTGAAGTGGCCATCACAAAGCCCTGACCTCAGTCCTATAGAACATTTGTGGGCAGAACTGAAAAAGCGTGTGCGAGCAAGGAGGCCTACAAATCTGACTCAGTTACACCAGCTTTGTCAGGAGGAATGGGCAAACATTCACCCAACTTATTGTGGGAATCTTGTGGAAGGCTACCCGAAATGTTTGACCCAAGTTAAACAATTTAAAGGCAATACTACCAAATACTAATTGAGTGTATGCAATCTTCTGACCCACTGGGAATGTGATGAAATAAATAAAAGCTGAAAGAAATAATTATCTCTACTATTATTCTGACATTTCACATTCTTAAAATAAAGTGGTGATCGTAACTGACCTAAAACAGGGAATTCTTACTTGGATTAAATGTCAGGAATTGTGAAAAACTGAGTTTAAATGTATTTGACTAAGGTGTATGTAAACTTCCGACTTCAACAGTATGTAAATAAGGTCTTTCTGTTTTTTATCTTTAATACAATTGCAAAATTTTCTTAACCTGTTTTCGTGTTGTCATTATTGGGTATTGTGTGTCGATTGATGAGGAACAGTTTAAAAAAATAGATATTTTAGAATAATGCTATAAAGTCAAGGGGTTTGATCTTAGTCTCTTTTATTTCAAAACAGGTGTGATCTTGCCCCCTCTCCCAAACCGCCCTGTCCTCATGGGCTTCACCCCGTTCCTCACCCTGCCCCTGCCGAGGGTCAGCCTGTCCCCCTTTCCTTTCCCTGTGGACCAGCACTGTTTGAAGGCCTCCCCGCGACGTTACTTCATCCTGGAGCGCTCCTATGTACACTACTATAGATGACACAGCCTCCCAGGCAGCAAGATATTATTCCCCGCACCCAAGACTTTTCCCTTTCCCCCGACAAAGACCAGCCAAACAGATATACTCTTGTTTGAATTAAACATCCCTTGTATAGATCTTTTTTATTGTATATCACTTGATTCACTCATTACCAATAAAGTTTGAATGACTGTAAACGTCTGTAAAAATTAAACTGTTGTGTGTTGTTCCATGGACAACATGGACGCGATATGAACGGATATGCCAGAGATATTTTTTCATTGTTTGCTTTAATATAAATATAAGCTTATATTGCAGTTTGGAAAATATACAGTACTGTGCAAAAGTTTTAGGCAGGTGTGAAAAAATTCTGTAAAGTAAGAATGCTTTCAAAAATAGACATGATAATAGATTATATTTATCAATTAACAAAATGCAAAGTAAGTGAACAGAAGAAAAATCTAACAAGGCCCAAACATCTTGGAGAACTAACCACAGTTCTTCTGTGGATTTAGGCAGCGTCAGGTGCTTCTCTCTGTTCATGTAATCCCAGACAGACTGATGTTGAGATCAAGGCTCTGTGGGGGCCATACCATCCACCTCAAGGACTCCTTGTTCTTCTTTACGCTGAAGATAGTTCTTAATGACTTTTGCTGTATGTTTGAGGTTGTTGTCATGCTGCAGAATAAATTTTGGGCCAATCAGATGCCTCCTTGATTGTATTGCATGATGGATACGTATCTGCCTGTACTTCTCAGCATTGAGGAGACCATTAATTCTGACCAAATCCCCAACTCCATTTGCAGAAATGCAGCCCCAAACTTACAAGGAACCTCCATCATGGTTCACTGTTGCCTGCAGACACTCATTCATGAATCGCTCTCCAGCCCCTCGGCGAACAAACTGGACTCATTGACCTACTGGGCTCATTGGTCAGGGCATGACAGTTACCGCAACTCACAAAGAAAACAGGAGCTGCCTCCACTATTCCGGCACCATTTCAACTTCAACATTTCAACATCATCAAATCACCTATGCTTAGTCTAATACAGTGACAACTAAAATATATTGAAAAAAAATTGTCCAATCAACGTCAGCTAAATATGATGTGGCGGTCCATGGTTCAGATGTGTGTGTGTGTGTGTGCGTTCGTGCAAGTAGAAAAAACATGTAGACTCACGCTACTTGTAGAAAAACGCCAATGCCATCCTCCTCTCTTTCATGTTGACGAAACAGTCCATGACTCTGTCATACAGTACACACTTTTATTTTTTGTTGTCCTAGACTACCTGGATAAAATACTTGCTCGCTAGCCTAACTTCCTTTCATGGGCAACGTTAGCGCGTTAACATTAGCTTTCTACATCTAGCTACATGTTGAACTTCCATCCTCTCAGGCCAGGGGCACAATGTATGGATTTATGGTTGGATCAAGATCGCTGTTATAATCATTGGCCAGTATGGAGAATTAAGTAAAACCAGAAGTCCAAATCCCTATCTCCATCCATGGCTAATTTAGTAAAGGGACAATTTTAGCAAGCTAACTAGTCACTGGAGGACAATAACTAAACGAGATGCAACAATTCAAGTTGTTTCTGTTGATGACATATTTCTCTGTGATCAAAGCAAATCCAAAATGGCTTCCCTTTACACTTTTTTTGGTGCCCCAGGACCATTCACAGTTGAGCTCACTCAGTTTAGCTCAACACTGATTAGCTATTTGTTTATACTTTTTTTTTCTAAGGAGGCCAAAGATCACTGGCTTCTCTTGCATTCAATGTTACGGGTGGCAACAATGTCATACTCTTTATGACCAGACCGCATCAGATAGATGACCTACAAATAGAGAGACAGATGGGCTCTGATTCGCTCCCTTGGATGCTTTCTCCGGTGAGATACATTCAGCCTTTTGCGAATTGAAGGAACATTATGAATACACAGAGAGACAAAATATATATTTTTAATATCTTTTTTCTTGTTACATTTTTGTTGGTATCCATTAATACATGCCACTGAATGTTTGTGAAGTTTTGGTATGGTGTTATTATTAAGGTTTAGCTACTGCAGGCTTATGATATGAAGACAGTGCACCACGGCACTCCAACAGAGTCTGACAGTTGAACTTGAGGTAAGGAAGTCTGTTTCAGCCCTACCAGAGTTACTCCCATAATCTAACAATATAATGCCTATCTTATACAAAATATTCTTATAGAAAATGTACAAATGATCCTCCTTCTGTACATCTATATTTGTATAGCAGACACAGTAGCCATCTGGCATAAAGAAATGCATGACAGTGTCTTAGCATGCCACTGGCATATCTCTATCTCTCTCAATCTCTCTGTGGTTAGGCTTAAACTTCTCTTCCTTTATATATATATATATATATATATATATACAGTATATCACAAAAGTGAGTACACCCCTCACATTTTTGTAAATATTTGAGTATATCTTTTCATGTGACAACACTGAAGAAATGACACTTTGCTACAATGTAAAGTAGTGAGTGTACAGCTTGTATAACAGTGTAAATGTGCTGTCCCCTCAAAATAACTCAACACACAGCCATTAATGTCTAAACCGCTGGCAACAAAAGTGAGTACACCCCTAAGTGAAAATGCCCAAATTGGGCCCAATTAGCCATTTTCCCTCCCCGGTGTCATGTGACTCGTTAGTGTTACAAGGTCTCAGGTGTGAATGGGGAGCAGGTGTGTTAAATTTGGTGTCATCGCTCTCACACTCCCTCATACTGACTGGTCACTGGATGTTCAACATGGCACCTCATGCCAAAGAACTCTCTGAGGATCTGAAAAAAATAATTGTTGCTCTACAAATAAAGATGGCCTGGGCTATAAGAAGATTGCCAAGACCCTGAAACTGAGCTGCAGCACGGTGGCCAAGACCATGCAGCGGTTTAACTGGACAGGTTCCACTCAGAACAGGCCTCGCCATGGTCGACCAAAGAAGTTGAGTGCACATGCTCAGCGTCATATCCAGAGGTTGTCTTTGGGAAATAGACGTATGAGTGCTGCCAGCATTGCTGCAGAGGTTGAAGGGGTGGGGGGTCAGCCTGTCAGTGCTCAGACCATACGCCGTACGCTGCATCAAATTGGCCTGCATGGCTGTCGTCCCAGAATGAAGCCTCTTCTAAAGATGATGCACAAGAAAGCCCACAAACAGTTTGCTGAAGACAAGCAGACTAAGGACACGGATTACTGGAACCATGTTCTGTGGTCTGATGAGACCAAGATAAACTTATTTGGTTCAGATGGTGTCAAGCATGTGTGGCGGCAACCAGGTGAGGAGTACAAAGACAAGTGTTTCTTGCCTACAGTCAAGCATGGTGGTGGGAGTGTCATAGTATGGGGTTGCATGAGTGCTGCCGGCACTGGGGAGCTACAGTTCATTCAGGGAACCATGAATGCCAACATGTACTGTACTGAAGCAGAGCATGATCCCCTCCCTTCGGCGACTGGGCCGCAGGGCAGTATTCCAACATGATAATGAACCCAAACACACCTCCAAGACGACCACTGCCTTGCTAAAGAAGCTGAGAAAAAAGTGATAGACTGGCCAAGCATGTCTCCAGACCTAAACCCTATTGAGCATCTGTGGGGCATCCTCAAACGGAAGGTGGAGGAGTGCAAGGTCTCTAACACCAACCAGCTCCGTGATGTCGTCATGGAGGAGTGGAAGAGGACTCCAGTGGCAACCTGTGAAGCTCTGGTGAACTTCATGCCCAAGAGGCTTAAGGCAGTGCTGGAAAATGATGGTGGCCACACAAAATATTGACACTTTGGGCCCAATTTGGACATTTTCACTTAGGGATGTACTCACTTTTGTTGCCAGCGGTTTAGACATTAATGGCTGTGTGTTGAGTTATTTTGAGGGGACAGCAAATTTACACTGTTATACAAGCTGTACACTCATTACTTTACATTGTAGCAAAGTGTCATTTCTTCAGTGTTGTCACATGAAAAGATATACTCAAATATTTACAAAAATGTGAGGGGTGTACTCACTTTTGTGATATACTGTATATACAGTACCATTCAAAAGTTTGGACACATCTACTCATTCAAGGGTTTTTCTTTATTTTTACTATTTTCTACATTGTAGAATAATAGTGAAGACATCAAAACTATGAAATAACACATATGGAATCATGTAGTAACCAAAAAAGGGCTAAACAAATCCAAATATATTTTAAACATTAGATTCTTGAAAACAGTCACCCTATCCCTTGATGTCAGCTTTGCACACTCTTAGTCTTCTCTCAACCAGCTTCACCTGGAATGCTTTTCCAACAGTCTTGAAGGAGTTCCCACATATGCTGAGCATTTGTTGGCTGCTTTTCCTTTACTCTGCGTTCCAACTCATCCCAAACCATCTCAATTGGGTTGATGTCGGGTGATTGTGGATGCCAGGTCATCTGATGCAGCGCTCCATCACTCTCCTTCTTGGTCAAATAGCCCTTACACAGTCTGGAGGTGTGTTGGGTCATTGTCCTGTTGAAAGACGATTGATAGTCCCACTAAGCGCAAATCAGATGGGGATGGCGTATCGCTGTAGAATGCTGTGGTAGCCATGCTGGTTAAGTGTGACTTGAATTCTAAATAAATCACAGTGTCACCAGCAAAGCACCATCACACCTCCTCCTCCATGCTTCACAGTGGGAACCACACATGTGGAGATCATCCGTTCACCTACTCTGCATCTCACAAAGACACGGTGGTTGGAACCAAAAATCTCAAATTTGAACTCATCAGACCAAAGGACAGATTTCCACCTGTCTAATGTCCATTGCTCGTGTTTCTTGGCCCAAGCAAGTCTCTTCTTAATATTGGTGTCCTTCAGTCGTTTTTTCCCCAGCAATTCAACCATGAAGGCCTGATTCACACAGTCTCCTCTGAACAGTTGATGTTGAGATGTGTCTGTTATTTGAACTCTGTGAAGCGTTTCTTTGGGCTGTGATCTGAGGTGCAGTTAACTCTAATGAACTTATCCTCTGCAGCAGAGGTAACTCTGGGTCTTCCTTTCCTGTGGCAGTCCTCATGAGAGCCAGTTTCATCATAGCTCTTGATGTTTTTTGCGACTGCACTTTTTTAAAATTGACTGACCTTCATGTCTTAATGTAATGATGGACTGTCATTTCTCTTAGCTTATTTGAGCTGTTCTTGCCATAGTATGGACTTGGTATTTTACCAAATAGGGCTATCTTCTGTATACCACCCCTACCTTGTCACAACACAACTGATTGGCTCAAACGCATTAAGGAAAGAAATTCCACAAATGTACTTTTAACAAAGGTACACCTGTTAATTGAAATGCATTCCAGGTGAATAGCTCATGAGTGTGCAAAGCTGTCATCAAGGCAAAGGGTGGCTACTTTGAAGAATCTAAAATATATTTTGATTTGTTTAACACTTTTTTGGTTACTACATTATTCAATGTGCTGTTTCATAGTTTTGATGTCTTCACTATTATTCTACAACATAGAAAATAGTGAAAATAAAGAAAAACCCTTGAATGAGTAGGTGTGTCCAAACTTTTGACTGGTACTGTATATAAATATTATTTATATTAAAATATTAATTTAATACTCTCTAAAAAAGAAAAGGTTTATGGAGTATCCTTTAGGGGTTCTTCATAATGAAATTGGGGGAACCTGTAACGATGTACACTGAAAGTCGGAAAGCAAGTTCAGGGAGTGAAAACATTTAATAAATAAAAGAACAAAACAAGAAACCGCGCACCAACCTAGAACAGGAACAATGACGACTGGGGAAGAAACCAAAGGGAGTGACATACAGTATAATGGGCAGGTAATCAAGGAGGTGATGGAGTCCAGGTGAATGTCATTATGTGCCTAATGCTGGTGACAGGTGTGCGCCCTAACGAGCAGCCTGGTGGCCTAGAGGCCGGAGAGGAAGCACACGTGACAGAACCCCTGTAACTTCTTCAAAGAACCGCTTTTAATGGATCCTCTAAGAACCTTTTGAAGAACATTCTGTGGTAATATTTTTAGCTACCCCCCCCCCCCCCCTATTATTATTAATAATAATAATATGCATAACAATAATAATATTTTAGTTGTCAGTGTTTGATTTTGTTTGATTCTTTATGATTTTTCTGACAAAGCAGAATTAAAAAATCTAAATATGAGGTAAACTCCCAGCAGAGCCCCAATTATAATGGGTATGTCCTCTGGTGTGCTGATGTTCTCCGTATCCATAGCCAGAATGATTTTGCAGTGCATGGTGATCAAACAGGTTTCCTATTATATCCATCAGAGGTGTAGGGAGTGTGAAGTCTGTCAATCACCCCAAAAATTAATTATACAGATGATGACCTAAACATGCACATGATGGTATTTATACCTTGTTTTTTGAGGTAAATGTGAATGGGGGAAAAAAGTGTTTAATGTTTTTCATACACATACCTTGTCCATAATGTAGAGGCCTATGGGAGGTAAGGATGCAGGATGGTAAATGTGATCTGCATAAAGATACCAATACCAATTGTATGCCTCCTTGTCTGTTTACCTGCAGACACAGACACAAAAGTGAGCAGTTCAGTCATTTGCACCCAATACAGCTACCCTATTCTTATAGCCTACATATTCTTACCTCTTTGTTGATTGAAATCCATTGAATTGTGTCCATTTTCTGGGACAAACCTTACCTTAAATTGAGGACATCTTTAAAGTGCCTGCACCCGCTGTCCTTTCAAATTAAAATCCAAATGTTTCAGCTGGGCAGTTAGGTTCCTGCAAGAACCCTCACCAACTAAGGAGGCTCCTCGATGAACCCCACCTCCTATAGATTTCTTGGAAGAACCTTTCGGGGGCAATTTTCAGTGCCAAGAACACTGAGGTTCTTCAAAGAACTTTGAGGATCTTAGAAGAACCCTTGTTGAACTCTTAATGTTTTGTGTACAGTGGACACCTAAGCCTATTGGCCTATGCATGCAATGCCCTGATACATTTAGTGCTCAAATGTCATGACAGCTGAACTGTGAGGTGGACAATTATTATTTTCGGAAAGTGGCCTAAAATATGTTATAGCTGTTTTTAAGGACACGTAAATGTGGCCCATTTGACCAACATCCCTAGTGTATTGATGGTGCTCGCTGTGCCAGGCCGGATCTGAATTTATATGGACGTCTGTTAAATTTCTCATGTTGTCCGGCGCCAAATTTTCCTAAAGAAAACTCGGAAATAGCATATTGCTTTTATGAAGATTTTAGAACAGAAGCATGAAAATTTGTCACCAAATGGATGGAAACAAGCCTGTAAGAACTCCCCGCTCATACTCATCTGGAGGTTGAGATTTTTTTTATTATCTCTATCTCTGTAATCTATGTAATTATATATGTATTTACAGTTTGTCAGAAGTTTACATACACCTTAGCCAAATACATTTAAACTCAGTTTTTCACAATTCCTGACATTTAATCCTAGTAAAAATTCCGTCTTAGGTCAGTTACGATCACCACTTTATTTTAAGAATGTGAAATGTCAGAATGATAGTACAGAGAATTATTTCATTCAGTTTTTGTTTCTTTCATCACATTCCCAGTGGGTCAGAAGTTTACATACACGACCAAATACCAATTGAGTGTAACAGTATAGTTTCCGTCCCTCTCCTTGCCCCTACCTGGGCTTGAACCAGGGACCCTCTGCACACAGACAACAGCCACCCTTGAAGCATCGTTACCCATCGTTCCAGAAAAGCCACAGCCCTTGCAGAGCAAGGGAAACAACTACTTCAAGGTCTCAGAGGGAGTCACGTCACCAATTGAAACGCTATTAGTGCGCACCCCGCTAACTAGCTAGCCATTTCACATTGATTACAGTAGCATTGCCTTTAAATTGTTTAACTTGGGTCAAATGTTTTGGGTAGCCTTCCATAAGCTTCCCACAATCAGTTGGGTGAATTTTGGCCCATTCCTCCTGACAGAGCTGGTGTAACTGAGTCACGTTTGTTGGCCTCCTTGCTCGCACACATTTTTTCACTTCTGCTCACATATTTCCTACAGGATTGAGGTCAGGGCTTTGTGATGGTCACTCCAATACCTTGACTTTGTTGTCCTTAAGCCATTTTGCCACAACTTTCGAAGTATGCTTGTGGTCATTGTCCATTTGGAAGACCCATTTGCGACCAAGCTTTAACTTCCTGATTGATGTCTTGATGTTGCTTCAATATATCCACATAATTTTCCTTCTCATGATGCCATCTATTTTGTGAAGCACCCCCACAACATGATGCTGCCACCCCAGTGCTTCACGGTTGGGATGGTGTTCTTTGGCTTGCAAGCCTCCCCCTTTTTCTTCCAAACATAACAATGGTCATGATGGCAAAACAGTTCTATTTTTGTTTCATCAGACCAGAGGACATTTCTCCAAAAAGTATGATCTTTGTCCCCATGTGCAGTTGCAAACCGTAGTCTGGCTTTTTTGGGGGCGGTTTTGGAGCAGTGGCTTCTTCCTTGCTGACCAGCCTTTCAGGTTATGTTGATATAGGACTCGTTTTACCTGTTTCCTCCAGCATCTTCACAAGGTCCTTTGCTGTTGTTCTGGGATTGATTTGCACTTTTTGCATCATAGTACGTTCATCTCTAGGAGACAGAACGCATCTCATTCCTGAGCGGTTGGATGGCTGCGTGGTCCCATGGTGTTGGTACTTGAGTACTATTGTTTGTACAGATGAACGTGGTACCTTCGGGCATTTGAAAATGTCTCCCAAAGATGAACTAGACTTGTGGAAGTATACAATTTATTTTCTGAGGTCTTGGCTGATTTATTTGGATTTTCCCATGATGTCAAGCAAAGAGGCACTGAGTTTGTAGGTAGGCCTTGAAATACATCCACCGGTACACCTCCAATTGACTCAAATGATGTCAATTAGCCTGTCAGAAACTTCTAAAGCCATGACATAATTTTCTGGAATTTTCCAAGCTGATAAAAGGCACAGTCAACTTAGTGTATGTACACTTCTGACCCACTGGAATTGTGATACAATGAATTATAAGTGAAATAATCTGTCTGTAAAATGACTTGTCATGCACAATGTAGATGTCCTAACCGACTTGCCAAAACTATAGTTTCTTAACAAGAAATGTGGGGAGTGGTTGAAAAACGAGTTTTAATGGCTCCAACCTAAGTGTATATAAACTTCCGACTTCAACTGTATGTTAAAAATAGGCACCGCAATGGAAATAAAAATTGTGTATATATGTATTTCTTTTACTGACAAAAATCAATCAATCCAAACTGTGCAGCAGCCAATTGAAGAATGGAAAGAGACATCTGTTACAAAACACCAACAAGGTTAATGACATTCAGAGATTGTCAAGCAAAGCCTTTGATACTGGTTAAGCCTACAAGGTAGAGAGGGATGTATTTCTGTTTGTCAAAATTGACAAGCTATTTATTGTGGTGAAAACACAAACCATGCTATTGAAGTGCACGAAGTCAGTATGCTTTGTTTATTGGTTGTGTGGTGCATTGGCACAGACACCTGTTGGTGGAAAATTCAATGCATGTATTTTATATATTTATAAATACAGCATCAAAATGTTGAACATCTGATTACCCCTAGCTAAGCATTGGCTGCAGTTGGCTCTGATCATAGTGTAATGAAACAGGCAGGGAGAGTGAGCTCGCCTGTGGTCGGCGAACCCATTAGCCTTCTGGCCCGTGGCCCTGCGTGACAGCGACTGTGCTACAAAAGCATGCTGAAGTGACAAAGTCGAAGTCCACGTTCATAAACACAGGGTCGCTAGTTATAGTTATTTTTGGTCATAAACATAATTTTGAGTCAATTCTATGAGGGAGGAGGCTATTACATGTACTTTACAGTGCAAGGGGAGGGTATTGTGAGAATATTTTTTATGTTGGGGGGGGGGGTGCATTTTTTTTTACGACACCTTGAGTTAGACCAGCCCCCCCCCCAGTAAATTTCCATCTATCCCTAAAGAAACTTCTTCAGCAGAGAAGATAATGCCATAGAAAATATATATCATTTTCATGAGAAATATCTACTTCGTCGCAATTCATATAAAGCTTTAAACGCACTTATAAAGCCGACACCTTCCACACACAAACAAGTCTAACGCTCTCATAATCAGATTGCTGTATTTCCAATAAGCTGTTAACATATCACACGATTAAATGTTTTCCAAAAACAAACTAGATAGGGATTATCGGGGTCTGTGTAACCACCATTCAGACTGCCATTTCTGGGCAACAGACTTGCACGGGCACTGGTGGCAGACAGGAAGGCACATGACGGTAGGGTAAAAGCTGTAACCTTAGCTCAGTGGGATTGGGACTGGGCTGATGATCTCTCTCTATCCGAACTGTTACCCCTTCTTATACTTTGAGAATATACAATAACCTACCCCCTGT
The DNA here is from genome assembly GCF_045791955.1 of Oncorhynchus clarkii lewisi. Classification (NCBI taxonomy): domain Eukaryota; kingdom Metazoa; phylum Chordata; class Actinopteri; order Salmoniformes; family Salmonidae; genus Oncorhynchus; species Oncorhynchus clarkii. Next base: position 32,728,075 of record NC_092161.1, read on the forward strand.
CATTTGGCACAAACGGACGTACAGTGTATCCAACAACTGTATAAGTAAATAAGTACACAGTATTTGAGTTGGCTTGTTAGTAAGCACCCGTTGAAGTATGTTTTTCTGTAAGATCCTAATGCTCCTCAAACGGTTGAATAATCAGTTTGTAACACAAATCTAGATGACTGAATAGTGTAATCAGAATTATTCTACCTGTAGTGGCTGGTGGGACTTTAAATCGGAGACCGGGCTCATAGGAATTAATGGAACAGAATCAATGGAACGGTTTCAAACCAGCCATTACTGTGAGCTGTCCTCCCCTCACCAGCTTCTGTTCTACATTTAAAAAGCATTGCCAACAATACTGAGGTATAAAAACATTGACAATTTAGGACGAATTATTATGAATGATTGACAGTAGGCAGGCACGTGTACAGTCATGTGGTTTTAAAATTGGAGGGGGTCATTCTTCCAATGACCTCACTGCTCCACCAAGTCTTTATTGTAGTTGAGAAGGTCGCAGGTCAGTAACAGGTCCGAGCGGCCACTCTCCATCACCACCCTGTCCAGTTGGAGACTGGTGGCCTCGTGGACCTCCACCAGCTCATCCAAGGGCCAGTCCAGCAGCTGGGCACTGGAGGGCATGGGGGGCAGCCCAGGCTGGTAGTCCTCCAGGGGATTGGGGTACAGAAGCTGTCGGAGGGAGGGCATCCTGACTGCCGTCCTCACCAGGTCCAGGAGCCCGGCCAGGGAGAGCGGGTTCAAGGCGAGGCCCAGGCTCTTCAGGCCCCGGCAGCAGCTGAGCGACGGGAGCATTGCCGCCAACAGGCCGTCGGTGAGGCCACAGCCGCTCAGGGAAAGTTGCATGAGGCAGCTGGACGCCTGGGAGAGGAGGCGACGCACCGAGGGCAAGGCCAACTCATCCAGCCTGTTCTCACTCAGGTCCAGTTGCTGCAGTGAGGAGGCGTGCGGGCTGCAGGATAGATAGGAGAGGTCGGCGGGGGTCAGGCTCAGGTAGGGAAGCTCCAGCACCTCCAGCGGCTGAGGGAAAGAGCTAGGGAACGGGGAACAAGTAGGAGGATGGGGAACAAGTGGGAGAGGGAACAAATACATGAGACACAGTTCAAGCTGTTCATGAGAATATGCACACACAACCTCCTTCTTTACAGACCACATGCTAGAGACAATGGAGAGCTTGTCCTACCTGAGCAGCATGCGGAGGTGTCCAGGCAGCCGGAGGGCAGTGAGGCTGAGGCGGCGCAGCTGACTGAGCTTCCCCAGCCCCTGGGACATGTCCTTCATTGCCCCCTCCTGGCCGGCCATGTCTCTGCGGATGTCCAGGTTGCAATAGTGTAGGCGCAAGGAGCTCAGCATGGGGAACATGGAGAGCTGAGGGAGGAGGAGAGCCAGGCCGGCCACCCCCAGGCAGCTGTAGCGGATGTCCACTCCCAGGAGGACATGACGGGGTAGGAGGTCTAGCAGAGATCCGATGCTGGAGACAGAGAGCTCCTCCACACGGACATACCTGCACTGTAACTTGAGGGGGCCTGCCGTACCCAGGGCTGCGCGCACACGCTCCCAGGAGCGGGCATTCACAAAGAGGTCAGCCCTCACACACACCACCACCTCGCTGTCTACCTCAGAGTCTGCCTCCCCCTTGCCACCTGCCACTGCTGCCACTGCTGCACTCTCCTTTCTCCTCTCCATCTCCATCCTCCTCCTCACCCCCTTCACCTGCTGGTCCTCCCGCAGACACCCCGATGTCTCCTCTTTCTCTTTTCTCACAGACTCCACCAGCAGCCCGCCTCCCTCTCCTTCCTCTAACCCTCCTCCTCTTTCTCGTTTGACCACGTCTCTCTCCCTTTCCATGGCCAGCACTCTCTTCCTTTCCCGTTCCCCCTCTCTCCCGAGGGCCTTCTGAGCTGCAGTCCTGGCCTGTACAACCATGGTGCTGAGGGCCACGGTCAGTGACCAACCACCCATTGGGTCTCCCACTCCTCCCTCCTCACACTGCAGCCCACATAGGTCCAGCACCTGGAGAGCACACCTAGGAATAGAATAGTGATAACATGGACAAAGATTGTCTGGTGCCCATGGATGTCTGCCATCTTTGATGTGAGCTACCTCTATGACATTGGGAGATTGTAGGCTGTGAAGTTGTCGATTGATCTTACTATTAAAAAGTATTTTGTTTCCATTATTCAAAACCTCATTAACATCGCTGGATAATGTTGTTTCAGAGAAGTAAACTAACAAAGATTGATTGTGTGTTACCTTTTGTCCGACAATCCTCTGACCACCGCGAGCAAGAGAGCCTGGACACAGAGTCGATTTGGAGGACTCTGCCCCTGCCTCCGGCCGCCAGCCCGCAGAGTCCGCTCGGGCCATCGCTGCACCAATTCCCCGACAGCCAGCGGGCGGCAGTTGGTGAAGGCAGCCTCCAGAAGCGGTCTGTACAGTTCCCTTGGTACACAACCAAGCCAACCCGGAGAGGAACTGTGATCACTCACAACCTCTTTGGCACAAAGATTCACCAAGGGAAGCACCATCACTCTTGTTTTGAGCTGTTGATAGATTATCCCCAATTGTTTAAAGTAAATAAGCAAAGAATAACGACCGTTAGTAACTTTCCAGAGATAATTAAAAGCGATATGTATATTTTGCAACTTTGCTGACTATCTATTGAGCGGTCTAGTTAACAATTTTATATGCCGGTGAACATTTTCTGGTAGCACTAACGTCAGCTACAGTACTGTAGATATTAAGCAAAGGTCGCGAAGTAGATCGTTTGATAGCTTACACCAACTAAAAATATACTTTATATGTAAAGCCGATATCTAGATAATAAACATCCAGAAAGTATTCAACGATTGGTGGAAATGTCTCGGGTCAAAAAGATAGTGTTGCACATCATGTTAGCATGACATGTCACAGATAGGACCGATGGATTGCCTACTCCGAATCGTTTATTATGGCGTTTACGGTTACTTACTGATGACGTTCTATATGATGACGCTATCGATACGCGCCCCATTTTGATTTTATTTTATTTAGTAGTCATTGTCACCAAAGATGGTAAATGGCTCGCTTTAAAAAATAAAATTTTAATTCAATAGTGTCAGAAATGTATAGCCTAATTATTATAGTATATTTATATTTGTGTATATACTGTTGATAACAGGAAATAGCAAATGCACGAATGTTGGACGGCTATGCCCTATTCAAAACAGCAAACTGGGAACTCGGAAATCCTCGACTTCCGACTTCAGTGCATTCAGGACATACAGAAACTCTCAAATATATATATATAAAAAACGAGCCCCGACTGAGAAAAATATTTTGAACGGTCATCCAACTCGGGAATTCCAAGTCGGAAATTTCGTCCATCTTTCTGGAGCTTCGACTTTTCGACCTGAAGATCACTGACGTTATGATTTGATATAGTTTGTTTCCAGAGTTCCCAGTTGTCTACAGCAGTGGTGTAAAGTACTTAAGTAAAAATACTTTAAAGTACTACTTAAGCTGTTTTTTGGCGTATCTGTATTTTACTTTACTATTTATATTTTTTCAAACTTTTACTTCACTACATTCCTAAAGAAAATAATGTACTTTTTACTCCATACATTTTCACTGACACAAAAAAGTACTTGTCAAATTTTGACAGGAAAAGGGTCCTCAACTGGCAGCTTCATTAAGTAGTACCCCGCAAAACACCAGTCTCAACATTAAAAGTGAAGAGGCGACTCCGAGATGCGGGCCTTCTAGGCAGAGTTGCAAAGAAAAAGCCATATCTGTCCAGTGTCTTGTGTTCTTTTGCCCATCTTAATCTTTTCTTTTTATTGGCCAGTCTGAGATGCTGCATCCAAAATAATACTGTTTTTTACTGCAGTAGTTTTGCAATGTAACTGCAGTTTCAGTGCAGTATAACTGAACTGCAGTACACTGCAGTTTTTCTGCAATTACTGCGTCCAAAATACCACAGTCGACTGCCGTTGCCGTACTTTTACTGCAGTTTCAAAACTGCAATATTTTTGTTTAAGGGTTGTATGTGTGTATTAATGTAGTAATAAGTTAAGTATTTGGTCCTATATGCATTGCACACAATGAATACACACAACAAACATCAAGTTTGTGACTCTACAAATTGGTTGGATGCATTGTTGTGTCATTTTGGAGCCACTTTTAAGAATATTATATGTTTCTAAACACTTCTACATTAAAGTGGATGCTACCATAATTACGGATAATCCTGAATGAATCATGAATAATATTGAGTGAGAAAGTTAGAAAGTTAGACGCCCAAGACATGCTAACATCTCACCATGACAACAGGGGAGGGCTGCATTTTTGGAGGGGTATGATATTTGTGTGTCTCTAACTTTCTCACTCATCATTATTAACGATTCATTCACGATTATCTGTAATCAGAGCTTGTTTTTTTCCTAAATTCCCAATTGTTTTGAACGCACTGATGTGGGGGGTGGAGTTAGAGATTTCTGAGTTCTCACTTGTGCAGACCAGCTGGCTGGAGTGTTTACAGACATATTCAATTTCTCCCTATCCCAGTCTGCAGTCCCCAACTGCTTCAAGATGTCCTCCAATGTTCCTGTACCCAAGAAAGCAAAGGTAACTGAACTAAATGACTAATAGCCCTGCAGCCCTCACTTCTGTCATCATGAAGTGCTTTGAGAGACTAGTTAAAGATCATATTACTTCTACCTTACCTGACACCTTAGACCCACTTCAATTTGCTTACCACCTCAATAGATCCACAGACGATGCAATCGCCATGACACTGCACACTGCCCTTTCCCACCTGGACAAAAGGAATAGCTATGTCTGAATGCTGTTCATTGACTATAGCTCAGCGTTCAACACCATTGTACCCTCCAAGCTCATCATTAAGCTAAGGACCCTGGGACTAAACACCTCCCTCTGCAACTGGATCCTGGACTTCCTGATGGGTACGCTCCCATGTGGTAAGGTTAGGCAACAACACGTCTGCCCCGCTGATCCTCAACACTGGGGCCCCTCGGGTGTGTACTTAGTCCCCTCTCTACTCACTTCACCCACGACTGCGTGGCCAAACACGACTCCAACACTATCATTAAGTTTGCTGATGACACAACAGGGGTTAGCCTGATCACCGACAACAATGAGACAGCCTATAGGGAGGAGGTCAGAGAACTGGCAGTGTGGTGCCAGGACAACAACCTCTCCCTCTTCGTATGCAAGACAAAGGAGCTGATCGTGTACTACAGGAAAAGGCAGGCCGAACAGGCCCCAATTAACATCAACGGGGATGTAGTGGAGCGGGTCGAGAGTTTCAAGTTCCTTCAAGTCCACATCGCCAACGAACTATCATGGTCCAAACACACCAAGACAGTCGTGAAGAGGGCACGACAACACCTTTTTCCTCTCAGGAGACAGAAAAGGTTTGGCATGGGTCCCCAGACCGTAAACATATTTCTACAGCTGCACCATAGAGAGCATCCTGATCGGTTGTATCATCGCCTGTTATGGCAACTTCTCTGCATTTGGCACTACAGGGGGTAATGCGTACGGCCCAGTACATCACTGGGGCCAAGCTTCCTGCCATCCAGGACCTATATAATAGGCGGTGTCAGAGGAAAGACCATAAAATTGTCAGAGACTCCAGTCACCCAAACTGTTTTCTCTGCTATCGGCACGGCAAGCGGTACCAGAGCGCCGAGTCTAGGACCAAAAGGCTCCTTAATAGCTTCTACCCCCAAGCCATAAGACTGCTGAACAATTAATCAAATGGTCACCGGAATATTACATTGATGAGGCCCCAGGGCTTTTGGCACCATTGCTAAGCAGTAGCTGACTAACAGAGACTTCACGCTCTAGACCAGACACTGGGGGCCTAGGCAGAAGAAGCAAGGAGGTAGGCAGAGCCAAGCACGAGCTAGTGAGATCTTGTTGGCGCCTTCTAGCATGTATTTGCATATTTCCGTTAGGGAATGCCTACGCTGTGAAGTGAGTGTGTGCAATAACTCAGTTCGCCCTTGTATTCCAAATAAACACTTATATTCCAAATAAAGTCTACTAAAGTCCACAATGTTTGTAACATATTCTAGTTTAGGGAACAAAAAAACAGTATTGAGGTGAAATGTTTCATTAATGAGAAAATTTGCAGGATGTTGGCCAAAATCCATCTCGCTCCATTTTCTCCCACTGCTAGTCACTGGGTTTCCTCCCATCACCCATTCAGATTTATACATCCGATGAAAAATCTAGCTCATTGATCTGTGATTGTACCCTAACAGGTACTGTTTCTCCCTCCTGAGTCACCGTAGCAACAACAGCCTCATACACTTCCTAAAAATCTTCAGAATTGATCTAAGCATAAATAAGAAATCTGTAATTAATTTAGAAATGTTGGCAGGGCTCCCCCAGATCTTAGTTGCTCAATTTTACATCTAGCTAAGGTGTTTGGTGCAGTATTTCTCAAGTAAAAAAAATTGCATGGAAAATTTGTCAGTCTATCAAGTCAGAAAAGTCCCTGCACACTCAGGACTGATTTCTGAGAACAATATCATGTCTACAACTTCATCTGCAAGCTGTATCATGACACTAGGCGAGACCCAAATGCAGACACAGGAGGTTGGAGTTTAAGATGTTTAATAAATCCAAAGGGAATAGGCAAGATAATGGTTGTGGACAGGTAAAAGGTAATAACCAGATCAGAGTCCAGGAGGTACAGAGTGGCAGGCCAGGGTCAGAGTCAGGGCAGGCAGAATGGTTAGGCAGGCGGGTACAGAGTCCAGAACAGGCAACGGTCAAAACCGGGAGGACTAGAAAAAGGAGAAAAGGCAAAACAAGAAAATGGGAAAAACCACTAGTAGGCTTGGACATACAAGACAAACTGGTACAGAGAGACAGGAAACACAGGGATAAATACACTGGGAAAAACAAGCGACACGTGGAGGGGCTGGAAACAATAACAAGGACAGGTGAAACTGATCAGGGTGTGACAAGCTGTCAAACTATTGTGAATAAAGCAAACGCTAAACACTTTATCCATGCACAAAATCACTTGCTAGCTAGCTAAAGTATCATACTTATTTGTCAATTAAGCTAGAAAGTAGTAGCTAGCAGGCACATTGAGCAGCCAGGCTACATTCAGCATATCAAGTCATTGGCGAGTGGCGATGTGTGTGCTGTGCTTTGGCGCCGTCTTGTATTTTTACAAGTTTCTCACTATATCTATTACCAGAGTGTGTGTCTGTCTGGTAGTGTTTCATAGCGAATCGTGTTACAAAACTGGTCCAGAGGGACACAAGATGCTCACAAATGGATTTTGGAATATTGACAAGTTGCATTTGGGATACACGTGCGCTCTGAATGTCTAAATTCACATTTTTTCCACAGAAAGTGACAGATTCAAGTGATCCCTATCAAACACATCAGCAAGTGGCCACTCTATAAATAAGGGCTTAGGGCTAACTGTTACTTCAACCTAACATTGGCGAGCGTTGTCTTATGTAAACAAGTCTGAGGCGCTGCGTAATGGGTATGTCTGTATCACTATCGGGAGGTTCTGGCTGCTGTGATTGGATAGAGCACGTGCAGCCGATAGAGTGCAATCAGCACAGCCGCTTTTCTCGTGTTAGTGGGCATGATCATAACCCAAACCCATTCTCGTGTTAGTGGGCATGGTCATAACCCAAACCCAACCCTGATTAAATCGTGATGAACTCACTTACAAAACTCTGTTTTGGACAAGACTGACTTCATGACCAAAATTATCCTATTTATACTTTGCAAACAATTGTGACATTAGAATGTATGTTTCTGACTCATATCGATGCCACATAGACCGTTTAAACCCAGAGCAGTTGGTTCTAAGGGGCAGTTGACATTTAAAAATAAAAGTTTCGATCACATAACATTTCAAAGTATGTATTAAGGTGTCTGTAATGGAATAAACGTGGCAAAAACAAGTGTAGACATTAATAAATCCATGCTTATAGCTTTGGAACCAACCAACAGCAGCTCACTTTAAAGTTTTCTTTACTGACCATAATGTTCACTTTGTCTGACCGCTTGCATGATGACGAGTTTCTCACACGACTGGCCTATCTGGGTGATGTTTCTTGCCTGAATGATCTGAATCTAGGATTACAGGGACTCTCCGCAACTATATTCAAAATGCGGGACAAAATTGAGGCTGTGACTAAGAAGTTTGAGCTCTTCTCTGTCTGCCTTAACAAGGACAACACACGGACAATGTCAAATGTGGTATAGTGAAGCACCTGAGTGAGTTGGGCGCCCATCTGAAACGGATGACACAAACGACTGTATTCGTTATCCCTTTCATGCCCTGCCTCCAGTCCATTTACCAATATCTGAACAAGAGAGCCTCGTCGAAATTGCAACTAGCGGTTCTGTGAAAATATAATTTAATCAGAAGCCACTGCCAAATTTCTGGATTGGGCTGCGCCCAGAATATGCTGCTTTGGCAAATCGCACTGTTATTAAGACACTGATGCCATTTGCAACCTATGTGAGAGTGGATTCTCGGCATTCACTAGCATGAAAACTAAATACAGGCACAGACTGTGTGTGGAAGATGATTTTTAGACTGAGACTCTCTCCAATACAAACATTGCAGAGTTATGTGCATCCTTTCAAGCACACCCTTCTCATGAACCAGTGGTGAGTTATTCACAATTTTCGATGAACAAATAAGGTTATATATTTAAGATGGCTAAATAAAGAGCCAAATTATTAATCATTATTATATTATTATTTGTGCCCCGGTCATATAAGAGATCTTTGTCACTTCCCACGAGCCAGGTTGTGACAAACTCACACCCATTCTTATGTTTAATAAATGTATCGTATAGCGTATGTGTGTGGCAGGCTTACAATGATGGCTAAAAACAACATTTGAGCGTGCGCTGACCCTGGTGCTAGAGTGGGTACGCAGCTGGAGGTTGAATGTTTGAAGGGGTACGGAACTATAACAAGTTTGGGAACCACTGATTTAGTAGGTTTCTGGGCTCCCGAATGGCGCAGTGGTCTCAGTGCTAGATAGAGGCTTCACTACAGACCCTGGTTAGATTCCAGACTGTATCACTACCGGCCGTGATTGGGAGTCCCTTGGGGCGGCGCACAATAGGCCCAGTGTCATCCGGGTATGGCCGGGGTAGGTGGTCATTGTAAATAAGGATTTCTTGACATGCCTAGTTAGATAAAGGTTAAATCTATATTTTTAAATGAATTATTTATACGCACCGTACCACAAGATGGCAGTATAAATAGGCCATACGGCTTTCTTATTTGGCAAAAGAGCAGATAGAAGATATACCATTGTACTTCATTTATCGACCACTGGTCCAGTTTAGTCCTCATAAACACTGTGTCTGGGGTAAACAACCGGGATGTCCTTTTGTGCAAGCACAGGGATAGCAAGCCCAGTGCAGACTTTGATAAAAATCTAATCAAAAGTTATTTGACACATACGGCGAATACAACAGGTAGACCTTACAGTGAATTGCTTAATTACAAGCCCTTAACCAACAATGCAGGTTTAAGGAAAAAATATTTGAAATATAACAAATAATTAACGAGCAACAGTAAAATAACAGAAGCGATGACAAAATAAGTGTAAATTATTTTTTTAAACAACGCGAAAAAAAAAAACGAACGAAATAGCACAGTTGGTTAGGACCACATAAAACGGCAGCCATCCCCCATGGGCGACATTATATCTATAAGGGTGGAAAATGAATAAATGTCTCTTGTGGTTTTAATGGAAGTGTTATTCATTTACTAATATTATAGTGTTATAAAATGTCTGTCATTATATTCATGTACAATATTAAATATTATATTAATATTATGTGTGAAGCCGTTATTAAATATTATATTAATATTATGTGTGAATTAGTTTTCTAATAATAATATGTATTATTATTGTTATTATTATTATTATTGTAATTAGTCATTACTATTTGTTATTTCCCAAGATTAATTTAGCAATAAGTAAAATGTGTCATTACCATGTCATGGCATACTTTTCATATTATATATTATACTACACAGATAGACCTTCCACACTTAAAGGGGCCTTTTATAGGGCCTAGTTGCCTTGCCTGGTCCCAGATTTGTTTGTGTTCTTTCCAGCTCCATTGCTGTCATTCATAGCCTATTAGGACAAAAGTAAAACAAACGATTGTTGCTCCGTCTGCCATTGTACCTTGTGGGTAAATCCTTTCAATTGTCTACTTCTGGGAGGCTGAAAAACTAAAAGGACAGGTTTGCAAGATTTTTTTCAGTGTATTTTCATTTGTCCTATCCCACTACCCTACAACAGTCGGCATAGACCTGTAAAGCTAGTCAGGCAGACGTGACACGAGCTGGTGTCAGCCAGACTACTTTAGAGCTACTAAAAGGGCCTAATAGTTTTTAAAGGCATTTGTATGTGGGTGTTGTCGTGTAATATAATTAGACTATAATTGTTATAGTCAACTGCAGATTAGAGTGATTAGAGGACACTGAGGGACAATTTGAAATGGCTGCCATTGGGAGGTTATGTAAGTGACCTGTGTGTAGCTGGTGTGGAAGAGTCAGGCGCAGGACAGCAGATATGAGTAAGGAACATACTTTACTCAAGAATTCAAATATATACAACACAATAAACTAGCACACAATAACGGACCGTATACATACAAACAATCACTCACAAAACACCATGGAGGAACAGAGGGTTAAATAATGAACAAGTAATTGGGGGATTGAAACCAGGTGTGTAAAACAAATGGAAAATTAAAAGTGGATCGGCGATGGCTAGAAGGCTGGTGACATCGACCTCTGAACTCCTCCCGAACAAGGAGAGGGGCCGACTTCGGCGGAAGTCGTGACAGGTTACCACTGTTGTTTGCCATGTTTAGACTTTAAACCTTTGCGTTATGCCCTATATTTCAACTGTATAATAGGATTACATTAGAACTAAATAGAACAGATACACATTCATTGTGATGACTTTGCACCAAACAAGCAACAAAATACCAACGTCTGTTTATAGCCTACACTTGCTCATGTGGATTTGTGTAACCTTTCTTCAGAATACCACGTATTAGTTTGCAATATGTCGGAGTTGGAAATCATTTTGTTTGGTGAACAGTCGACTGGCAATATCTCAGCTGGCAACATCATCCTGGGGAAACAAATATTTAATGCCACAACAAACACAGAGAGCCACAAGCAGAGGAAGGGGGTTGTCATTTGCAGACTTGTCACAGTGGTGGACACTCCCGGCTGGGACCCCCTCTCTACTGAAGATGCTACTCTTACTACTAGTAATAGTATCCTGAATGTAGCATGTCGCAGTGTTGGCTGGAACAGCCCTAAGGCTGGTTCCCTTGCCCTCCTGCTGGTTGTACAAGTGTGTCTGGACCCAGAGTGGAACCAGTGTGCCTCCAGGCGATTAGAGAGGCTGTTTAGTGAGAGGATCTGGAGACAGACCATTCTGCTGTTCACCCGTGCTGACCTGTTGAGTTGTCAGAGGAGCATCGAGGACTACCTTCAGGGGGCAGGAGAGGCATTCCAGGGGCTCCTGGAGAAGTGTGAGAACAGATACCATGACTTCAACAACAAGTTGGTGGAAGAGGACAGCACACAGGTTGCTGAGCTCCTGCAGAAGATCGAAAATATGATGGCCCAGAATAATGGAGACATCTTCAACGTCAGAGTGGCATGAGACATTAGGGTACTGTTGTGGAAATACTTACACAGGGACACTCAGCCAATCTTAAATGAATCATTGTTAATTATCAGCGTGCTGGAGAGGTTCCAACAAACTTGATGCACCATAGTGAACGTCTGTCAGGAGCTCTAACGGGGCAGTCCTGTTTAGTTCCCTTATATACTGGTTACAGACTGCCCCCCCCCCCCCCTATATCTATATCCAATGGGAAAAATGAATTGTGAAAAAATGACTGTAACCATTTCCGTGTTTGACCACCAAGTTTTATGGGTATTATGACATTCGCATTAATGTTCCCGAAGAGTCGGTCAGCTGGTGTACGCTAGAACTTTTTAACAGGTTTCAACTGTAGCTAATTACATTAAGTTGTAAACTGTTAAGAGCGTTTTAAATTTTTTAAATGTTTATTTAACTAGGCAAGTCAGTTAAGAACAAATTCTTATTTACAATGACGGCCTACCCCGGCTAAACCCGGACGATGCTGGGCCAATTGTGTACCGTTCTATGGGACTCCCAATCACGGCCGGATGTGATGCAGCCTATATTTTGTATTCGCTAAAAGTTAGACTTCTGGAATACTAAGATACTTTTGTATATATAGTGTATGTGGATACCCCTTCAAATTTGTGGATTCAGCTTTTTTAGCCACACCCGTTGCTGACAGGTGTATAAAATCGAGCACACAGCCATGCATTCTCCATAGACAAACATTGGCAGTAGAATGGCCTTACTGAAGAGCTCAGTGACTTTCAATATGGCACCGTCATAGGATGCCACCTTTACAACAAGACAGTTCATAAATGTTTTGCCCTACTAGAGCTGCCCTGGTCAACAGTAAGTGCTGTTATTGTGACGTGGAAACATCTAGGAGCAACAACAGCTCAGCCGCGAAGTGGTAGGCCACACAAGCTCACAGAACGGGACCGCCGATTGCTGAAGCGCCTGTCCTCAGTTGCAACACTCACTACCGAGTTCCAAACTGCCTCTGGGAGCAATGTCAGCACAAGAACTGTTCATCGGGAGCTTCATGAAATGGGTTTCCTTGTCCGAGCAGCTGCACACAAGCCTAAGATCACCATGCACAATGCCAAGCGTCGGCTGGAGTGGTGTAACGTTCTGGGGCAGTGGAAACGCGTTCTCTGGAGTGATGAATCACGCTTCACCATCTGGCAGTCCAATGGACAAATCTGAATTTGCCGGCTGCCAGGACAACACTACCTGCCCCAATATATAGTGCCAACTGTAACGTTTGGTGGAGGAAGAATAATGGTCTGGAGCTGTTTTTCATGGTTTGGGCTAGACTCCTTAGTTCCAGTAAAGGGACATTTTACAATTCTGTGCTTCCAACTTTGTGACAACAGTTTGGGGAAGGCCCTTCCCAGTTTCAGCATGACAATGCCCCCGTGCACAAAGAGACTGGCCTGCACAGAGCCCTGACCTCAAACCCATCGAACACCTTTGGGATGAATTGGAAAGCTGATTGCAAGCCAGACCTAATCGCTCAACATCAATGCCCGACCTCACTAATGCTCTTGTGGCTGAATGGAAGCAAGTCCCGGCAGCAATGTTCCAACATCTAGTGGAAAGCCTTCCCAGAAGAGTGGAAGCTGTTTAAGCATCAAAGGGGGGACCAATTCCATATTAATGCTCATGATTTTTGAATGAGATGTTCCACATACGTTTGGTCATGTAGGTTATTTGTTGTATGCATAATTCTGACAGTGCTTTGATATGTGCGTTTAGTGATAATGTTTACATCCCTCACTCGGCAGCACATGGTAATAAAGTCGGGCACAGACCCTACAGACAGTCCCACAGTGTGCCTGGAGTCAGATTCAGGGAATATTCTAGTGAGAACCCATGGAACCATCACCGTAGCTGTTCACAAGATGGCGTCATGAGGTCACCTAATGAAGATAGACGAGTCTATCGAAACACAGCATTGTACAGCCTCAAATTTTGTGAGAAGAAATCTTTAGCGGACTATCCAACTATTGTGACTCATTTACAGAGTCACAATAAAACAGTGGTGAGATATGGAGGTATGTGACCACTTTACATAATATGATGACATGTAGGCCTAAATCTATTTTACCTTGTTCATTTAAAGAGACAATCTGGGATTGGTACTACCAATTTGTGGACTGTAAAATCATTGATATATACTGTAGACATAGATTTTTGAACAATGTAACTTTATAAATGCTACATTAAATTAAGTCTTTCAACATGGCGGCTCTGTGGAAGTTGCCATGTATCTTCATCTGTGAGAACAACAAGTTCGACATGGGGACGTCTGTAGAGAAGAGACTATATTCCTGGCCTCAATTTAGGACACACACAGTCATTGAGTGTACAGGATAAAAATATAAATTACAGAGTTAACAGTAATAAAGTTTATTGAACGACCATTCAAAGTTGAAAGCATTACCAAAGTCTAACGCTGACAAAAATCAACTTCAGCTATCCAAACTGCCAATGTTTGTCTAAAGTTAAATCTAGACTTGGTTTCCTCTATCGTAATCGCTCCTCTTTCACCCCAGCTGCCAAACTAACCCTGATTCAGTTGACTATCCTACCCATGCTAGATTACGGAGAAGTAATTTATAGATTGGCAGGTAAGGGTGCTCTCGAGCGGCTAGATGTTCTTTACCATTCGGCCATCAGATTTGCCACCAATGCTCCTTGTAGGACACATCACTGCACTCTATACTCCTCTGTAAACTGGTCATCTCTGTATACCTGTCGCAAGACCCACTGGTTGATGCTTATTTATAAAACCCTCTTAGGCCTCACTCCCCCCTATCTGAGATATCTACTGCAGCCCTCATCCTCCACATACAAATCCTGTTCTGCCAGTCACATTCTGTTAAATGTCCCCAAAGCACACACATCCCTGGGTCGCTCTTCTTTTCTTTCAGTTTGCTGCAGCAAGAGACTGGAACGAGCTGCAACAAACACTCAAACTTGACAGTTTTATCTCAATCTATTCATTCAAAGACTCAATCATGGACACTTACTGACAGCTGTGGCTGCTTTGTGTGATGTATTGTTGTCTCTACCTTCTTGCTCTTTGTGCTGTTGTCTGTGCCCAACAACGTTTGTACCCTGTTTTGTGCCGCTGCCATGTTGTTGTTATGTTGTGTTGCTACCGTGCTGTGTTGTCATGTGTTGCTGCCATGCTATGTTGTCGTCTTAGGTATCTCTTTATGTAGTGCTGTCTCTCTTGTCGTGATGTGTGTTTTGTCCTATATTTTCATTCATTTATATTTTTTTTATCCCAGCCAGCAATCCCCGCAGGAGGGCTTTTGCCTTTTGCTCGGCCTTCATTGTAAATAAGAATTTGTTCTTAACTGATTTTCCTAGCTAAATGAAATAAAAAAAGAAATATATAAAACACCAGTTATAAGCACTAGTTATGAGTTATGACTAGTTCATTCTGAGATTCGTGGTGACGGAGGGAGCGGGAAAATGCACTCACCAAGTCTCCGCCAACTTTACTGCTTCAGTCAAATCACGTCAAACTGTACGACAATCTTTCAGTCGTTCAGATCATACAGGCGCTTCAGTTTTCACAGTGCTTCCATCAGTATTGTCTCCTCACGGAGCGAGGGAGTCGGACAATGAGGAAGAGAAGGAGAGGAAGAGAGCAGGACAGACAAATAGACTACCATTACTTGCAGTCTGGTGTCTGTTAAGTTTATCAAGTCAAAGTGCAACAATAGCATGTCGGTCAGAAAAACGTAATAAACACAAACAGTCATAAAGTGGGTTGCACCACTGCCTGGTATGGCAACTGCCTGTCCTCTGACCGCAAGGCGCTACAGAGGGTAGTGCGTACGGCCCAGTATATCACTGGCGCCAAGCTCCCTGCCATCCAGGACCTCTATACCAGGTGGTGTCAGAGGAAGCCCCTAAAAATTGTAAAAGACTCCAGCCACCCTGGTCATAGACTGTCCTCTCTGCTACCGCACGGAAAGCAGTACCGGAGCGCCAAGTCTAGGTCCAAGAGGCTTCTAAACAGCTTCCACCTCCAAGCCACAAGACTCCTGAACATCTAATCAAATGGATACCCAGACTATCTGCATTGCCTATGTATATGTATAGTCATTTTAGTAACTCTACCTACATGTATATATTACCTCGACACCGGTGCCTCGCACATTGACTTTACCGGTACCCCCTACATATAGCCCCGCCATTGTTATTTTACGGTTGCTATTTGTTATTCTTATCTCCTACTTTCTAAAGGTATTTTCTTAAAACTGCAATGTCAGTTAAGGGCTTGTAAGTAAGCATTTCCCTGTAAGATTGAATACCTGTTGTATTCAGCGCATGTGACAAATAACATTTGATTCGACAGTACAGAGTAGTACTTGGTTTAACCCAGAGCCCCCACACACTCCCCAAGCCAGGGGTGGCCAACCCTGGTCCTGGAGAGATATAGGGTGTGCAAGCTTTGTAAATGACATACAGTGTATCAACATGAACACACCTGATACAGCTAAGTAAAGTATTGATGAGGATGAGAGGTTGATATGTTGAATCAGGTGTGTTAGTGTTGGGCTGGAACAAAACCCTGCCCAATGCAATTAACTTCCCATTCACAGACAGATCCGTCAGTATCAGGAGAATACCAACTCTGACATAAAACAACATATTATATGCAATACAGTACATATTGTGAATAAATACCAGTGACATCACAGGCTCAGAAGTGATGAACTGGTTTACAATGCTGCTACAGACTGAACTCTGACCTACAGGGTCACAATCTCATATCCTATTGTGCGTTTAGGGAACTAATGAGCGAAAAGAGAAGGAGAAGAGAGAAGGAAAAGAGAGGAGTAGACTTTCACCCAGGGGTTGGTGTCTCAGAGGGGATGTGTAGCTGATGGACTATAGTTTGGTCCAGGTGTGTGTGTGTGCATGTGCGTGTGTCTAGCTGACAGACTTAAGTTTGACCCAGGGGTGGTCCCGCCGACCTCCATGGGCGGTTTGTTGGCAAATATGTGGTTGCAGAGCTCATCCAATGGCGGTTCAGGGTCAGAGATCGCAAACTGGGCCACATCCTCGATCACCTTCCTGATCTATACATCTACAGTGCCTTGCGAAAGTATTCGGCCCCCTTGAACTTTGCGACCTTTTGCCACATTTCAGGCTTCAAACATAAAGATATAAAACTGTATTTTTTTGTGAAGAATCAACAACAAGTGGGACACAATCATGAAGTGGAACGACATTTATTGGATATTTCAAACCTTTTTAACAAATCAAAAACTGAAAGATTGGGCGTGCAAAATTATTCAGCCCCCTTAAGTTAATACTTTGTAGCGCCACCTTTTGCTGCGATTACAGCTGTAAGTCGCTTGGGGTATGTCTCTATCAGTTTTGCACATCGAGAGACTGACATTTTTTCCCATTCCTCCTTGCAAAACAGCTCGAGCTCAGTGAGGTTGGATGGAGAGCATTTGTGAACAGCAGTTTTCAGTTCTTTCCACAGATTCTCGATTGGATTCAGGTCTGGACTTTGACTTGGCCATTCTAACACCTGGATATGTTTATTTTTGAACCATTCCATTGTAGATTTTGCTTTATGTTTTGGATCATTGTCTTGTTGGAAGACAAATCTCTGTCCCAGTCTCAGGTCTTTTGCAGACTCCATCAGGTTTTCTTCCAGAATGGTCCTGTATTTGGCTCCATCCATCTTCCCATCAATTTTAACCATCTTCCCTGTCCCTGCTGAAGAAAAGCAGGCCCAAACCATGATGCTGCCACCACCATGTTTGACAGTGGGGATGGTGTGTTCAGCTGTGTTGCTTTTACGCCAAACATAACGTTTTGCATTGTTGCCAAAAAGTTCAATTTTGGTTTCATCTGACCAGAGCACCTTCTTCCACATGTTTGGTGTGTCTCCCAGGTGGCTTGTGGCAAACTTTAAACAACACTTTTTATGGATATCTTTAAGAAATGGCTTTCCTCTTGCCACTCTTCCATAAAGGCCAGATTTGTGCAATATACGACTGATTGTTGTCCTATGGACAGAGTCTCCCACCTCAGCTGTAGATCTCTGCAGTTCATCCAGAGTGATCATGGGCCTCTTGGCTGCATCTCTGATCAGTCTTCTCCTTGTATGAGCTGAAAGTTTAGACGGACGGCCAGGTCTTGGTAGATTTGCAGGGGTCTGATACTCCTTCCATTTCAATATTATCGCTTGCACAGTGCTCCTTGGGAGGTTTAAAGCTTGGGAAATCTTTTTGTATCCAAATCCGGCTTTAAACTTCTTCACAACAGTATCTTGGACCTGCCTGGTGTGTTCTTCATGATGCTCTCTGCGCTTTTAACGGACCTCTGAGACTATCACAGTGCAGGTGCATTTATACGGAGACTTGATTACACACAGGTGGGTTGTATTTATCACCATTAGTCATTTAGGTCAACATTGGATCATTCAGAGATCCTCACTGAACTTCTGGAGAGAGTTTGCTGCACTGCAAGTAAAGGGGCTGAATAATTTTGCACGCCCAATTCTTCAGTTTGTGATTTGTTAAAAAAGTTTGAAATATCCAATAAATGTTGTTCCACTTCATGATTGTGTCCCACTTGTTGTTGATTCTTCACAAAAAAATACAGTTTTATATCTTTATGTTTGAAGCCTGAAATGTGGCAAAAGGTCGCAAAGTTCATGGGGGCCGAATACTTTCGCAAGGCACTGTATATGTGTAAAGATAAAAGACCAAATACATTTTTTATTGGAGTACTTGAACCACCTGTGTGTGTGTGTGTGTGTTGGTGAAGGTGTGTGTACTTTGATATCCTCCACAGAAGCCATGTTGTTGGACAGCATGCGTTCCTTCAGCAAAGTGATGGGTCACTCTTACTGCGCACTTCCTGGATCGCCTAAAGAGGACAGTAGCTACAGAAAGTTACATCACCCACAGGAAGACGAGTTAGACCTGATTAGCTCCAGCCCTGGTCGGTGAGAGGGAGAGAGACACAGAGGCCTTGAAAGGAATCGGTGCTAGAGTATATGGGTTGCTTTCAAAACCAAGACTACACTACTTTGAGGGGTGTCTAGACATGCTAAAATAGGGAGTGAGGGACTGGAATGGAATCCAGGAATGGAATCCAGGTGTTGACTGGGACTGGAATCCAAGTGATCACAGCCTTGGTAACATTAGGTCTCCAGCTCCATGACAGTAGGACCCTGCCAGAGAGGTTTCCAAACCAGGAGACTCAACAAGGTAGCTAATGCCACCATGACACTGCTGAATAGGCTGATTAGATATATTTTTTTATCTTACCCAATTTCATGATATCCAATTGCAATCCAGTCTTATCACTGCAACTCCCCAACAGGCTCGGGACAGGCGAAGGTTGAGTCATGCGTCCTCCTAAACAACACACGCCCGCCCGCTTAACCCGGAAGCCAGCCACACCAATATGTAGGAGGAAACACCATTCAACTGACGAACGAAGTCAGTCTGCAGACACCGGCACGCCACAAGGAGTCGCTAGAGCGTATGAGCCAAGTAAAGCCCCCCCAGGCCAAACCCTCCACTATCCCGGACGACGCTGGGACAATTGTGCGCCGCCCTATGGGACTCCCGGCCATGGCCGGCTTCGACACAGCCTGGGATCGAACCCGAGTCTGTAGTGCCTTAGACAGATGTCCCATTCGAGGGGCCTGATCAGATAAATCTATTGGAGCAGCAGTTTCTCAGCATTTTCCTAAATCTATGCTCTCTGGCCCTGCAGCACAATGTAATGTTCAGTAAACTGTATTACTGGTAACTCTGTAATTGACTCTAATATGTTTGTTGTAGGCTATGTAATAAGATTTTGAGGTGTTGGACTAGAGTAAATGTCAAGTTTATTAGTGCTGTTTCATAGTGTTACAAAATGTTAAATGCTCATTATTCTAAATTAGGTTTGCACCACGTGCCATCCAAACACAGTCAAAAAATGCAATTCCTATCATATCTAAAGCACTTCTTTAAAACAAGTGCTTTAGAGATTGGAAATCAGGAAGTCTCCTTAATATAAACAGTGTGGGACAGTGCAGGAACTGACCAATGGCAGGCATCAATGGGACGACCAATGGAACGTTCCTGATATCAATGGGTGTTTCCTGATATCAATGGACTGACCAATGGCCGGCACCAGCGGGCATTTCCTGATATCAAGGAATACCCTTATCAAGAAACGGCCCGGATTGCGGTCTGCAATTGAACCATATTGGTTAATTTTGTTCCCTGATTTGCATAATGCTACTACTGCTTTTTGAGCTCAAAACAATGTTTTTCCTAGGGGCCTCCCGGGTGGCGCAGTGGGCGCTATACTGCAGAGCCAGCTGCTCCGGATTGCGGTCTGCAATTGAACCATATTGGTTAATTTTGTTCCCTGATTTGCATAATGCTACTACTGCTTTTTGAGCTCAAAACAATGTTTTTCCTAGGGGCCAGCTGTGCCATGACTCTGGGTTCACGTCCAGGCTCTGTTGTAACTGGCTGCGACCGGGAGGTCCGTGGGGCAACGCACAACTGGCCTAGCGTCAATAGGGAGGGGTTGGCCGGTAGGGATATCCGTGTCTCATCGCACACCAGTGACTCCTGTGGCAGGCCACGGTGTTTCCTCCGACACATTGGTTGCGGCTGGCTTCCGGGTTGGATGCGCGCTGTGTTGAGAAGCAGGGCGGCTTGGTTGGGTTGTATATTGGAGGACGCATGACTTTCAACCTTCGTCTCTCCCGAGCCCGTACAGGAGTTGTAGCGATGAGACAAGATAGTAGCTACTAAACAATTGGATACCACGAAACAATGTTTTTCCTTCACATAAGTTACAAAATAATACAAAAATAAAGTATAAATAGTGGGGTGAGCGCATCATGATTTTTTTTACAGGAGGTCCCACATTTTACGATCTGATATAATTGTAGCCTAATCTTGACGGCAAATTGCTTAGCGTTAAACCACATCTTCACCCCAAGTTGTCATATTTGTTATAGGTGCTTGATGTGTGGGGTGTGCCCAGAAATATGGAAAAAGTCAAAGGTCATTCCACTACCGATGGAAGAAAAAAAATATGCCTTCACTGGTCCTAATAGTTTACAATAAAGTAACTTATAGGAAAAAAAGTGCATCTGTGCAAATCCAGGATTATTTCTCATGCAATGGTCTGATAAGCATGCATCTCCAGCATGCATACAGAGAATGGTATTCTACCAGTATGGCCTTAGGGCAAATGACAGATGATTGACATGTATGGATGACAGAAAGTTAGTGGGTGCAGTGTTGTTAGACTTTAGTGCTGCTTTTTATGTAATTGATCATGAACTGTTGCCAAGTAAACTAAAATGTTATGATTTTATGTCTGTTGCTCTATCCTGCATGGAAAGCTACTGCATCTATCTAGGAGAAGGCGCTAAAAAGATTTAAAAGTACCTTTTCAGACAGTAAAGGTTTACATTGTGGCGTCCCTCAAGGCAGCCTCCAAGGCCGACTCCTCTACTCCATCTTTACTAATGATTTACTCTCAGTAATGAATAAAGCAAGAGTGGTTATGTATGCTGATGACTCAACAATGTATAGCACTTCATCAGTATATAATGACTTAACAGAAATAACTAAGAACAGTGTCTGAGTGGGTTAACATGAACAAATTGATGTTGAATATTTATAAAACAAAATGTATTTTATTTGGTCCAAGATATATGCTTGCTGGTGATCCTCAAATAAACTTGTCGATGAAGTCATGTTAGACACACCTCTATCCTGGTTTGAACATAATAAATTGCATTTATAAACTATTCAAACCCTTTCCCTTTCTCCACATTTTGTTGAGTTACAGCCTTATTCTAAAATGGATTAAATCAATAAAAATCCTCCTCAATCTAGACAATATACCCCATTATGACAATGTGAAAACAGGGTTTTGGAAATGCTTGTACTCAGACCTCTTGCTTTAATACTAGAAATTGAGCTCAGGTGCATCCTGTTTTCATTGATCATCCTTGAGACGCTTCTTTAACTTGATTGAAGATTGGAGTACACCTGTGGTAAATTAATGGATCGGTCATGATTTGGAAAGATACACACCTGTCTAGATAAGGTCCCACAGTTGAAAGTGCATGTCAGAGCAAAAACCAAGCCATGAGGTCGAAGGAATTGTCCGTAGAGTGCCGAGACAGGATTGTGTTGAGGCACAGATCTGGGAAAGGTACCAAAACATTTCTGCAGCATTGAAGGTCCCCAAGAACACAATGGCCTCCATCATTCTTAAATGGAAGAAGTTTGGAACCACCAAGATTATTTTTAGAGCTGGCCGCCTGGCCAAATTGAACAATTAGCGAAAAGGTCTTTGGTCAGGGAGGTGACCAAGAAACCAATGGTTACTTTGACAGAGCTCTCCACCAATGAGGCCTTTATGGTGGAGTGGCCAGACATGCGCCTTTTACTGAGGAGTGGCTTCTGACAGCCCGCTTGGAGTTTGTCAAAAGGTAATGTATCTTAATCTCTCTTGGCTTCCAGTTAAAGGCAAATTAGGATCCAGTCTTTCGGGTGGAATGTAGTAGGGCTGATCCTAATTAGTCGACTGGTCAATTGTTTGGTCATTAGGCTGTTGTGTTGCTTCAGATGACCTGGCCTCCACAATCACCCGACCTCAACCCAATTGAGATGGTTTGGGATGAGTTAGACCGCAGAGTGAAGATAAAGCAGCCAACAAGTGCACAGCATATGTGGGAACTCCTTCAAGACGGTAGGAAAAGCATTCCAGGTGAAGCTGGTTGAGAGAATGACAAGATTGTGTAAAGCTGTCATCAAGGCAAAGGATGGCTACTTTGGTCGTTGTCATGTTATCTCTTATGGCAACTCCTATGTCATTGTTATGCCAACTCTAATACCAACTCAGGGTCATGATTCCATCTCCATCCAATAGGACAAGACCTTCCACTGACACTTGTAGCATAATATTCAAACAGTGAGTGTTTATAAAGCAAGCTGTGATGTTTGTCCCCCAAAAAAACAACAGCACATATTTGGTCTCTTTTAGGATCAGACATGAAGCTCTCTTAGACCACAAGTGAGGATGATATGGCTACGGTGTGACTGAAGAGAGACACTGAAGAGGTGACCTTAAAGTCTTGTCTGTATCCCCAACTCAGTCAGTAGCCTACCTTCTCTCAGCCAATCTAGCCACGAGCAAATGTGGGATTTGTCTGGTAGGACATTCTGCTCTAAGTTATTTTCTATGATATGTAATATACTTTGGAAATCTTACTCACTCTGTGGTCTCAGGAGTGTGGACTACTGATTTTACTGTAGCTTACATTATGCCAGCTGTCTGCTACTAGGCGGCATGTGATCTCAGTATCGCTCACTTTAGCTTTTATTGTGTGTACCGGTCTTTTTAGATAATGTTAGTAACACCGTCTACAGGTTTGTGTGTTCTATAGTAGCCTAGGCTGTACTGCCTGTGGACCCAGTAGCGCCGACCACTGCTTTCGTTGTATGTAGCTAGCTGTCATTGTGTGTAGCTTAGCTGTCTACTAGCCTATACTGTGGTCTCCGTAGAGTTGACTGCATTGTATGTGTATGTTTTGTATTGTTTATAAAAAAAGATACAATAAAATCGGTAACACTTCATTTAAATGGGTCCTTATTTAATTGGAATTGGCCACGGTGTCATGGTGGTCAATTGTACTGCAGGAATGGAACGTAAATCATAGAGGACGGATGTTGTGGTGGCAGCTGCAGAGAAGTACTTGGGTGCATGAGATTTTACTGCAGAATAGTTGCAAGATGTTTCGAACTATAGTGTCCCCTCCTCCCAGGCCGCTGGATCAGACGGGGCCACAGTAGTGGAATAGTGGTGAGGTTAGTTGGTAGGGCAATGTCTCACAAAATGTAATGAATTCATACTACTGAATAGTAGGCTGACACACAGCCAATACAATATTTGTTTGCGGACCGCCATAATACCAAACAAGAAGATATCATGTAACAGTGCGCAAAGAGCGGTGTTGAGAAGGCGGCCAATGTGCAAAATCCAGACATGAAAATAGCAGAGAAAGAAACAAAGTGTAGTAGGTCAAAAACGTCAATAAAGGAGAGAGAAGGTATGTTTTTCATGCAATCTTTTGGCTTTTTTGGATACATGAATTCTGCTGGACAATTAAGCAGAGGTAGTTATCTAACCTTTGCTAATGAGGAAGAAGAAGCAACTTGGAGCCTTTTTTTCACTGTGTTGATGTGTATTGAGCTATTTGTGCCCAGAGGTGAGAGTACCTAGCACCTCTGAACAGAGTGCTGGCTGTAATTTGCAAAGGAAGCTCAAACCAATTCTACAGCGAAAATGTCAGCAATCAGACATCCACCAGTGGGTGATCCCTAAACCACACAGCACTGAACAAATGACAGGAGCTCCACATTCAGTGTGTGTGGCCCCTTAAGGCAGGGTTTCCCCTAACCCTGTCCTTGCCCCCCTTAGACGTTTCACATTTGAGTTTTAACGCTAAACTGGCACACCTGATTAATTCATCAATTAGTCAAAGACTTGATGATTAGTTGACTAATTGAGTTAGGTGTGCCAGTTTAGGGTTAAAACTCAATGTGAAATGTTTGGGCGGGGGGTACCCTGCCTTAGAGGCTGCATTGGCTTCACTCAAGTCACACAGGGGGGAATGAGCAGCAACTTGGAGACTTCTTTCATTGTGTTGATGTATAGTGAGCAACTTGCGCCTTTAGAGCTTGCATTGGCTTCACTAAGTTCACACAGGGAGGAAGGAGCAGAAAACTTGAGCCTTCCATCCTTGTGATAATGTGTAGTGAGCTACTTGTGCCCTTAGCGCAGGGGTGTCAAACGCATTCCATGGGGGGGGGGTCTAGTCAACAGGCCTGGGCAACTCTAGTTCTTGGGGCCTGATTGGTGTCACTTTTGCCCAAGCTAACACACCTGAATCCAATAATCAACCAATCATGATCTTCAGTATATAATACAATTAGTCTACTAAATCAGCTGTGTTTGCTAGGGATGGGGGGGAAAGTGTAACACCAATCAGGCCCACGAGGACTGGAATTGCCTAGATGTTTTGTTAATCTTTCAATTAAGCCGTAGACAACAAGGTGTGGGGAGTTCCTTACTAATTAGTGACCTTCATTTATCAATCAAGGGCGGAGCAAAAACCCGCAGACACTCAGCGGAATGAGTTTGACACCTGTGCCTTAACAGCTGCATTGGCTTCAATCAGGTCACAGAGGGAGGAAGGAGAACACCCTTGCCTACGTGTGCAGGGAGGAAAGAGGTATTAACCCGCTACCGTGCATGTTTCTGTTTGCTGCATTCCCACTGTATGAGGGGTCCTGAGCCCCTCTATTTATCATCCAGCTGTCTGAAGTCAACCTCTACTTGCCCCCCAGTCCTGTTTCTGGACTTTCTAGCCCTGATCCTACCTGCCTTTTCTCCAGTCTTCAAGATCCAAGTCTCCAAGGTTAAAGTGACACTTACCAATTTAAGAACATGTAAAAGGTAAATCAGTGGTGCTAAGTATTTCTTGTGCCATTCCAATAATTTTATGAAAGTTTACCATTATGAGGCCTTTTGTGCTCTGCCTCTTTCCTGATTGAAATAAAATGGCTTGAGCATTGCTGGGCCTACCCCAAGAGACAGTGTGGAGGTGGATCATCATGTGATTTCTGCCATAAAGAGCTCACTAAACCCATAGAGAATGATAGAGGACTCTGGTGCGCAAAAGCCTGTTTTCGCATGGGCACTGCCATTGAGGACTTTCACCATCTTTTAAATAGTCAACTGGGTGGGACTTTCCATGGCTTAAGGAAGGATTACATAATTCCATTCAGCTCATCAGGAATCAGCTGGCAGTAAATCTCAAACCTTGGCTTTATATCTGTTCAAATACTCCATATGGCAATATATACCTTTTCAGCTTGTTTACCAACTCAGCGACGTAGAAAGAAATTGACTACTTCAAAATGGAGAAGGCCTCAATAGCACTGCTCGTGTGCGGACGCTATAATTGAAGGGGATAAGAGTGCTCTTTCTCAGAGTAAACCAGACCTAAATACTGAATCACCTGGAACATCAGACTGATGAACACTGTCTACAAAGATCTCGTCTCCACCTGCTATACTGTTTTAAGACTGAAGTCAGCTATTTATGACTTATTTTAATAGTAGTTTCCACATTCATTAAGTGATTCAAATATAACCAATGTCTTGTCGGTCAGTGTGCTGTCGTAATAGGTGCAAGTGTTTGATGCCACACCTTGTCTCTTTAATGCAAAGGTCAGGCTCCACTCAATGTCCATAGGAACAATTTTAGTTGTGTAAAGACATTCTCTTATCTTGTACTGCTGTATCACAAGTCATTACTGTTCAAACTATTTTAATTAGTAATTATGTTGCCTGTGTCCACTCCTCTCTGACAAGACATTTTGGTTCAAACAACTTTATTCAGTTTAATCAAAACAGGTCATAGATAAAAGGGTATTTTAACCTAAAAATACTGTAGAACATGAACAATTACTGGAAATATCACTGACTTTGCTGCCCGCGTTCAGTAGCTCTTCAAACCAAAGCCTTTCAGGTTTAACAGAGCATACAATAAATGGATGCGTGCGATTGCAGCAGTGGAATATGGGTACAAGTTTTTACGACATGATTGAGGTAATCTAAGGGAAACATTATGCAGAGGGAATATGGTTATTGATAGACGTGAGTCTTATGAAAGTGATATGTTGTATTGCTCTTTGGCAGTGCCATCTCAAGTTCACATCCACAGAAGGTCGTGTGCAGTAGATATTCAATCATTTTTTTTTTACAAATAAAATTGGATTAGATAATTTTTTTGCAGTAGATTCAACATAACATATTACGAGGTTCCATTACAAATGCTGCATGTTTCAAAAACGCAGTGCTATGAAAGTTCAGTTCTCACAGTAACGTCACTGTCGAACATAAAAGCCACACCTCGGAGGAAGCAGTCACAAATGGAAATCAGCTGGATAGACAATCGGATTGGCTCTCGTTGTACCACCCTTTAACCAGTGTGGCAGCGTGAGATTGGACCTACACAGTGATGCAATTAGCCCCTCCCCTTTAATGATGGCGTTGAACTGTGGACTTAATCATCTCCACTTAGTGATTGCTGGGATCTTCAATAAAATAAAATGTGCTCGTCAGGGTTAGCTGTCCATGGTCTCTCTTGACCATAAACCAGGCATAGGGTCAATTCTTAAGTCAGGGACCATGATGGAGGATAAAAATCACAGTAAAAAGGGAGACAAGAAACCATGGGCATTTCAAAAATGTCCTTCACGGTATGGTTTGGATTCAGCTGATGTGAAACATGCACTTGTCGGGGATATCCTTCCTCTAAATGCGCAAATGGCTCTCTGGGTCAGGCTCTACAAAACATTGAGACAGAGGGGGAAAAAAAAACAAATGGGGAGGATGTATCGGCCTGCATGGGCTTGTCTTCCATCGGGAGAGCGTTAGACACAGAGAGCTTTGGGGAACCTGAAGACAAGGAGAGAACAAGGTAGTGTCAATCATGTCTATCTAGACAAAACACACATGCAACCCCATGCACTGATGAAACTATATATGTAAGACAGAGGCCCATATGTGCACTAGAGTATAAGCCGGTAGTAACATTACTATAGTAAAACGATCCCACCTGTCCTTGGTGAATCCCTCTATCTCCTCCTCATCATCATCATTCAGCTCCATGTCCAACTCATTGTCAAGACAACCGCGGCCACTCAGGACACTTTGGAAATAAAGCAGAAATATCATGACTCCTTATTCAATCATAGCGGTACATCGGTTTTCTCTGGTTGACAAATTGCTTTTGGAGTTGATCTGTTCAGTCCCCTTCCCTAGCCTTCTGTCCTCCTGGTAATGGATTACACTCCCATACCACATGAGACCAGACAGGCTTTAGCTGCCTCAGCACATCAAGCACCATCAACTCCTGCTGCTGTATAGTGAAAACCACACCCCCCCCCCCCCGCCCTCCAGAAACAGTAGAATATGCTAGTTTGGTGTGAGAAATTCATACCAGCAACGCGAGACAGATTTTCTGATTTTATAACAAAGTTGAGGGACCATAGAAACTCATCCACAGGCCACCAACTATTTCATACTGGCTGTAAGAACTAACAAACTCTTGTTTTGTCAAAGATCGCATGGAGACAGAGTGAGGTCCGCTGTGGCTGCTCACCTGACGGAGCGACAGGTGAAAAATACAATCCTCTTCAGCCTCTTGTTGTAGAAGAAGTAGTTGAAGGACCAGAGGCTGCCTTCCTCCCCAAAGGGGTCTGAGTCCAGGTCAGGGTTGTAGCTGAGGACAAAGAGGGGACATATAAATATACTTCATATACAAACAAGAATCAGAAAACACACTGTACATGTACATTTACACACCTGTATATGTCACATTCCTGCAGGCTAATTTCCTGGTCGATGAAGTTCCACAGCTCTGGCCCCAGGGAGTTGAACTCCACTCCAACTGATGAGTACAGGCTGCCGTTTACTGCATTCGTTACCTGGATGGAGGCACGGTACACAATCGTTACAACTTCTCATTCTTCTTACAGATGAATAGACCTCTTTAAAGGCTGTATGTCGGATTCAGACTTCTGCGATTATCACGTCACTGTGCGACGTTACCAAATTAAAATCTTGATATCAACCTGGCCAGATTGTACGACTTTCTTCAGGTCTGCAATTGGCTTGCGAGGCTACGTCAGCAGATACAGGTTGTCAGCGGTGTATTTCCCCCTGGGCATGTGCCAACACCAGCAGCGAAAGCCTCAGTCTATGCTTATGCACGAGTGAAGTGAGTTTGGAAAAACAAAGAATACATCTTAGAAAAAGTTCACATACAAAACTTATTGTCCGAACTCAGAATCAAAAATCGACTTCCCCAAAATAACATGGTCGCATGGTGGTAGAACGTTTTATTTGGACTGGAGATGTTGTGCATTCCTCAAAACCCCATCAGGTAGCCTAAACAAGATGATTATTAGGGAAATCATTATTCTTGCACAGCATGTAAAAGTTTCAATCAAACTATTATACAAATTTGACTATTCACAATAATCGTATTATTGTGTGCATACTCTGTGCCGGCCATGTTCCTATTGGTCAGTCACCGGGATCGGCTCGTAACACTAGCCACACGACAAAGGCAAAACAAATCTGACACCGAGAACTTTGCCAGAGCCTACGGCTAAAATCGTCCGGTCTGCCAAGGCCTTCACAGCAGCGGTGTCAAACTCAATTCCTGAAGGGCCTCTGTTGTACTTGTTTGATCAATTAAGATGATTTATTAGTTAGGTTATAATTGAAAGGTTATTAGTAAGTCACTTGGTTGTCGAGGTCTTAATTAGACAAACCGAAAGGTGATAAAAAGGAACCAGCAGACACACGGCCCTCCAGGAATTGAGCTTGACACCTCTATCTTACAGCCTGTGATATTCCATAAGGCCCTTGTAGAAAATTAACCATCTCCCCCTTATGTGTATGGATTTGTAACAATGTGCTCCCGGGACTTGCATGGGATGATTCCGAGCATCTGTATGTGAGCAATTCTGAAATGAGCCTTGAACAGCTGTTTTAATTGAGCTGGTTTAAAGTCATCCCAATGTGGTCTAATCATGAGAGGAACGGAGGTAGCGCTACTGACCCAGTTGAGGCTGGGCTCCCGGCTGAACTCGTGTCCCCGAGCTGTACTGAAGTCGTAGTCGGGCCTGAATGACTCGTTGAGCGTGGTGATGAGGTAGAACAATGTCTTCCTGCAACACTTGTCACTCAGAGGGTTCTCACCATCGTCACTGCTCTTCCCTAGTCTGCGCAAAACAATGGAGATGAGTAGAGAGTGGAGTTATTTGGTTGGGAAGTAAAAAAAAAGATTCTCCATTCACGTGCCACAACTGACAGTGCGATACAACACCAGTATCTACAGAGTAGTATTCATTAGTGCGCACTGTAGGAAAACATTTCACAATGGAAAACAAAAACAGGTAATCCCTCCCCATTGGTATCGGTTTCATTCCTAGTGATCAGACCTGTGTTATGAAAACATTGTGTGGCTGTGGTCCTTACTGGGGTGGGCTCGTGGCGCTGGACTGGGGGGGCGAGAGGGCCTCTAGGACATGTGGTTCCCCTTCCTGGCAGAACTGCTTAAACATGTGCTTGTCATCACCAGCCATCTTGCAGGAGTAGCTCTCAATCCTAAAGAGAGAGACAAAACCCAGAGTTAAACTGTTGGCATTGTATTAAAAGTGGAATTCCATTAATTTACTGACTGCGGAGGACATGGGTATTGTCTCAAACTAATCATGTCCCTAATTCAATAATGCAAACCGTACAGTATCTCATCTACTGGCCCTCCCACATTGTATGTTTCTTTGTTTATTGCTTTGAACAAGTCTCGGTTGTCTGTTTCATTGAGTTCCATTTGAGGGATGTGGATGGAATGGCACTAGGTTGAGGGAGTCGTGCAGGGTCTGGTCATGTTTATTTCCCCCCCAACCTTAGCTATGCAAGAGAAGAGGTTGTGCAACTCAAACTCTGGCTCACACACACTGTGGCCCAATCTAATTATAGGAAGGGGCAAAGGTCAAGTGGGTGAGTGTCACATGACTGGCTAGTTTCCATTAACAGACAAATGGGACTCACCACCTGGATTGAGTAGGTCTTATGTAGCAAAATGTGAAATGGTTACATTTTTTTTTTTACATTGGATCAAAAGTAGAGACTGAGCTACAAAATGGTATGTCATATACTGCATTTGAGGAAAGTAATTCTGCTTTGAAAGTTGATCAACTTGTAAACTCACTTTTGAGAAAATGGCCTTTGAATGTTTTGGTATCTAGTGAAGAGCTCTTTGTCTACACCCATTCCGCATCGATCACACCCTCTAAAGCTTTAGCCCCACCCATCTCGTTTCGCTCTAGGAGCGCACACTTGACGCTGTGGCCGATGATTTGTTCACCTCTGGATAACATAAAACAGTCTAACCAGCTCTACTAGCAACAATTTCATTACACTTTTTTGCAGACATTTACTGACACCGGCCATATTCAATGGGTGTTGTACACACGTCACGTAACGTTAGCTAGTTAAACAACAACAAACAAAGTGCCAACAATGCCTAACATTAAGCTCTAACTAGAAAAGCAAACCGCTCTGGGAAACTAATAATAACCTCCGCTAAGGAGCCAGCCAGCTAGCTAACAGTACACTTTAGCTTAACCCTTGTGTAAGGGTAAAAAAAATGACCCGCCACTATATTTAACAGCAGAGAAAATCCCCCAAATAATATTTTATCAACTTGAAATTATATGACTTTTCCTAGCATGACCCCAACATTAGAAAAAGTGAAACATCACCTTTGTTCATATTTCCATGAAAGCTGCACCCACTGGGGTATAAAGATTGTCATTTTGACCCGCCAGTTATAAAATAATTTACACACCACAAACACACACACAGAAATAGAGATTATTTTTTCTGAGTTCAATCAGTAGCACACAAACACTTTGTGCATGTGCAGCATCATCCCTCCAGGAAAAAACACGACTCAAGTTCAGACAAAATAAAAACAACAAAATTAACATTTATTGAAAGCATTGTTTACTAATGGGAATGCAGTCAGAGGCTATAAAAAGGTTATCTTTGCTGTAGTCATAAGTGCACGTTTCAGTGCCCAACAGGTCACAGATCTGATTTTTTTCCAGATACCCAGGAGGAACAAGAGAACAATGATTTAGAAGAGGAGGAGGTATCTGAAGAATATGGGAAAGAATACAACCCAGAGCACAATGCATCATCTTCAGATGAGGAAGAAATCCCCCAAGCTGAAAGGGACACTTTTGCTGTTCTTTGACAAAAATATAACTTGGTCCTTGTCACTATGACAACTAGGGTAGGATGGCAGCACAAAATGTCGTAAGAATGACCCCAGGGCCCACAAGACAGGCAGTTGCCCATGCCCAGGTCATCGGCTCAACATTCTAGAAGTTCATCACACCAGCCATCGGAAAAAATCTTCCTGGAGATCACAAATTTGAAGAGTTTCTGTAAATATGGAGACAACTGGAAAATGATGGATGAGATTGACCTGCGTGCCTACATAGGGCTGCTAATCTTAGCAGTTGTGTATAGCTCCCGAGGCGAAGGGCTACATGTAGTGTCTGAGATGCTGCGAGTGGAAGGACGATTTTCCGAATGCTACGATTTGATAGCAGTGAGTCAAGACGTGCAAGATGAGAGAGAAACTGGCAGCCATAAGAGAGGTCTGGGAGAAGTGGGTGGAGCTTCTGCCATACCTCTACAACCCTGGGCCTGAAGTAACAGTGGATGAGCAACTGGTTCCATTCAGAGGTACATTTTTATTTTCATATCTGAAATGTGATTTTCACTGTTCATTTTATTATATATTGCTGTAAAATCATTGATTTGTGATTGTTTTCTGTGACATTGATACTAATTGCTGATAGTAATCTCTTTTGTCCAAAGGTTGCTGTCCTTTGCAGAAGTATATGCCCAGCAAGCCAGCAAAGTATGGCATCAAGATATGGGTGGCCTGTGATGCACAATCCAGTTACGATTGGAAGATGCAAGTCTACATAGGGAAGCCGACCAGTGGAAGCCCGGAGAAGAACCAGGGGATGCGGGTTGTGCTTGATGTGACAGATGGACTGAGGGGGCACAATGTCACGTGTGACAATTTCTTCACTTCTTATGACGTCAGCCAACAGCTCCTAAAGAGGAAGATCACCATGGTTGGCAGTTAGAAAGAACTCCCCCCTGCACTCCTCAACAAGGGGGAGAGAGACCTTCACCCCCATCACCACTCTAGTTTTTTACCTCCCAAAGAGGAACAAGAATGTGGTCCTCCTGAGCACACTGAACAAAACGGCTGAGATAAGTGATCGTGAGGACAGGAAGGCAGCCATCATTCTGGACTACAACCACAACAAAGGAGGGAGGCCTTGACAAGTCGATTGGAACTTACAGCTGCAGGAGGATGACTGCCTGCTGGCCCCTGGTCATCTTCCATAACATCATTGTGTCCTCATACAATGCATTTGTGATATGGAACAAGATCAACCCTACCTGGATGCCTGATAAGCGGAACAAGAGGGTGTTCCTGGAGCAGCTGGGAAAGGCACTTGTAATCCCACACATTCAAAGAAGGGAGCGCCTCCCCCGCACAGCAGCCTCTGCAGAGCTTGTGAAAGCTGTTCTGGGGGCTGCATCTTGTCCTGATCCACCTGAGGCTGCAGCAGGTAAGTGGAGGAGATGCCAATTCTGACTCCCAAAGAAGGACTGTAAAATAAATACTATGTGCTGCACGTGTGAGAAATACACCTGCAAAGTCTATGCACACACACTTACATACTGTCCTACATGTGCTAATTGGAGTTGATTGATTTATGTTCTTCACATTTTTTTTGTATCAATCTAATGTGTTTATACACCTTGTGGGTGGGGGCAATGGTTAAAAAAAAAATGGGAGAAGACTAGAATTTTGTAGTTTAATTCCTCATTGCTCAGTATAAGAACATCACTATGTTGCCAAAAAAGTTCAAGACTAATGGTTTCCCTTCAATAAAATGTGTTCAAAACTACTTTCTGCATATTTCTGCTACACAAGTGCTATCGCTCACAAAAATATCTGTTTACACCTATGCAGTCCCTTTAACAATAATAATAAACCTCTACTTATTTTTTTTTCTTCTTATTTGTCACATACACATGGTTAGCAGATGTTAATGCGAGTGTAGCGAAATGCTTGTGCTTCTAGTTCCGACAACGCAGTAATAACCAGAGTAATCTAACCTAACAATTCCAAAACTACTACCTTATACACACACAAGTGTAAAGGGATAAAGAATATGTACATATGAATGAGTGATGGTACAGAGCGGCATAGGCAAGATGCAGTAGATAGTATCGAGTACAGTACATACATATGAGATGAGTAATGTAGGGTATATAAACAGTGGCATAGTTTAAAGTGGCTAGTGATACATGTATTACATAAAGATGCAGTAGATGATAGAGTACAGTATATACATATGAGATGAATAATGTAGGGTGTGTAAACATTATATTAAGTAGCATTTTTTAAAGTGGCTAGTGATATATTTTTACATCAATTTCCATCCATTTTCATTATTAAAGTGGCTGGAGTTGAGTCAGTATGTTGGCAGCAGCCACTCAATGTTAGTGGTGGCTGTTTAACAGTCTTATGGCCTTGAGATAGAAGCTGTTTTTCAGTCTCTCGGTCCCTGCTTTGATGCACCTGTACTGACCTCGCCTTCTGGATGATAGCGGGGTGAACAGGCAGTGGCTCGGGTGGTTGTTGTCCTTGATGATCTTTATGGCCTTCCTGTGACATCGGGTGGTGTAGGTGTCCTGGAGGGCAGGTAGTTTGCCCCCGGTGATGCGTTGTGCAGACCTCACTACCCTCTGGAGAGCCTTACGGTTGTGGGCGGAGCAGTTGCCGTTCCAGGCGACAGGATTCTCTCGATTGTGCATCTGTAGAAGTTTGTGAGTGCTTTTGGTAACAAGCCAAATTTCTTCAGCCTCCTGAGGTTGAAGAGGCGCTGGTGTGTCCGCCAGGCACTTCAATCACTTAAATTTTTTAAATACCTTTTCTCTCTCCAATTTCATGGTATCCAATTGATAGTTATAGTCTTGTCCCATCGCTGCAACTCCCGTACGGACTCGGGAGAGGCGAAGGTCAAGAGCCGTGCGTCCTCCGAAACACGACCCAACCAAGCCGCACTGCTTCTTGACACAATGCCCGCTTAACCCAGAAGCTAGCCGCACCGTGTCAGAAGAAACACTGTACACCTGGCAACCGTGTCAGTGTGCTAGCACCTGGCCCGCCACAGGAGTCGCTAGAGCGCAATGGGACAAGGAAATCACGGGCCTGCCAAACCCTCTCCTAACCCGGACGATGCTGGGCCAATTGTGCGTCGCCTCATGGGTCTCCCAGTCCGGGTCTGTAGTGATGCCTCAAGCACTGCCTTAGACAGCTGTACCACTTGATTTTAACAAACAATTTGTCCCCCCCAAAAAATGCAGATTTCAAAGTCCCGATGTGGCCCTTGAGCCGAAAAGTTTGCCCACCCCTGCTATATAGGATAGTTGCTTGTGTGTGTGTAGGCCTATTTGTAACAGACTTTGTGGTTAAATAAAACATTTTTATCCAGAAACAGTCATTCTATGGAAAACTATGATAGAATGTGAACCTCAAACATGAGACTGTATGCTCAGTTTTGTATCATTATGGGTCCAGTTGAATATTTCTGAGTAATTGCAGACTTTGGCTTTTAATTGGGGTGGAAAGAAGTCAGCCTCAGAGTCAAATTGTGCCAGCTTGGCCTCTGCTGCCATCATGGGCCATACTAATCCAGTAAGCAGCAGGCTAAACACCATCAGTGCCCAGCTGTGAGTGTGTGTATGCTCCATACCACTCTCCATTACAGTATAAAAATAGCCACAAAGGCCTGTCAGAGGACACCCTGTCCTGGGTCACACTGCCCCCATGGGTCAGAACCATGAAAGGAGTCACCACCACCTGCACCGTTCCGACTGGTTCCACAACCTACAGTCCTTTGTAAAATCCCTGCTCCTACTGTTACACCACATCTTTAGCACAGAGACACACCTCTGTGGGAGTTCAGTTGACCATATTATTCTGACAGTTTGTTGTTTACCTCTGTGTTTACATATGCAGTGTCCTCAGCTTTGACTTTACTCTTCATAGGCTGTATGGTTATGGTATTGTTGACGCTCCCAGAGAGCCTCAAAGTGTTAATCTTGCCTTTTTAAAAATACAGCCTATTAACCCAATAAGAAATACACCCCCGAAGAGAGGCACAGAATGCATGCACCATCCACAGAGGAGGTAGGGTGAGAGGTGTGTTATGGTCCATGAACAGCTGATCCTGTAGTAGTAGCCGCCTACAGTTCCATCTGTCACCATGCACTTGCGGTTCACACACAGGCCTACTAAAGGACAGTACATTTAGTAACTGTTTGGACACCTACTCATTGAAGAGTTTTTATTTGTACTATTTTCTACATTGTAGAATATATTAGTAAAGACAAACTATGAAATAACACATGGAATTGTAGTAACCAAGTGTTAAAATATATATATTTTATATCCGTCAAAGTAGCTACCCTTCGCCTTGATGACAGCTTTGCACGTTCTTGGCATTCTCTCAACCCGCTTCAATCAAATGTATTTATAAAGCCCTTTTTACATCAGCCGATGTCACAAAGTGCTACACAGAAACAACAGGGTTGCCTAAAGCCCAAACAGCAAGCAATGCAGAAGCACGGTGGCTAGGAAAAACTCCTTGGATAAGGCAGGAACCTAGAAAGGAACCAGTCTCAGAGGTGGCCAGTCCTCTTCTGGCTGTGTCAGGTGGAGATAACACTACATGGCCAAGATATTCAAACCTTCATAGATGACCCACAGGGTCAAATAATAGTAATAATCAAAGTGGTTGTAGAGGGTGCAACAGGTCGCTTTCATAGCATCACCTGGAATACTTTTCCAACAGTATTGAAGGAGTTCCCAAATACGTTGAGTATTTGTTGGCTGCTTTTCCTTCACTCTGCGGTACAACTCATCCCGAACCATCTCAATTGGGTTGAGGTCGGGTGATTGTGGAGGCCAAGTCATCTGAAGCAGCACTCCATCACTCTCCTTATTGGTCAAATAGCCCTTACACAGCCTGGAGGTTTATTGGGTCATTGTCCTGTTGAAAAACAAATGATAGTGGGACAAAGGGCAAACCAGATGGAATCGCGTATTGTTGCAGAATGCTGTGGTAGCCATGCTGGTTAAGTGTGCCTTGAATTCTAAATAAATCACAGACCGTATCATCAGACCAAAGGACGGATTTTCACCGGTCTAATGTCCATTGCCCGTGTTTCTTGGCCCATCAAGTCTCTTTTTCTTATTGGTGTCTTTTAGTAGTGGTTTCTTTGCAGCAATTTGACCACGAAGGTCTGATTCACACAGTTGATGTTGAGATGTGTCTGTTACTTGAACTCTGAAGCATTTATTTGGGCCGCAATTTCTGAGGCTGGTAACTAATGAACTTATCCTTTGAAGCAGCGGTGACTGGGTCTTCCTTTCCTGTTGCGGTCATGAGAACCAGTTTCATCACTGCTGGTTTTTGTGACTGCACTTGAAGAAACTTTAAAAGTAATTGACATTTTCCGTATTTATTGACCTTCATGTCTTAACCTCTGATCTCTAGGGGCGCTATTTCATTTTTGGATAAAAAACGTTCCCGTTTTAAGCGCGATATTTTGTCACGAAAAGATGCTCGACTATGCATATTCTTGACAGTGTTTGAAAGAAAACACTCTGAAGTTTCAGAATCTGCAAAGATATTGTCTGTAAGTGCCCCAGAACTCATTCTACAGGCGAAACCAAGATGATGCGTCAACCAGGAAATGAGCAGAATTTCTGAAGCTCTGTTTTCCATTGTCTCCTTATATGGCTGTGATTGCGCAAGGAATGAGCCTACACTTTCTGTCGTTCCCCCAAGGTGTTAGCAGCATTGTGACGTATTTGTAGGCATATCATTGGAAGATTGACCATAAGAGACTACATTTTCCAAAGTGTCCGCCTGGTGTCCTGCGTGGAATTCGGTGCGCAATTGCCAGCTGCTTGTACTTTTCCATTTGATTGAGGGGAGAAACCATGCTTCCAAGAACGATATATCAATGAAGAGATATGTGAAAAACACCTTGAGGATTGATTCTAAACAACGTTTGCCATGTTTTCAGTCGATATTATGGAGTTAATTTGGAAAAAAGTTAGCGTTTTGAGGACTGAATTTTCGGGTTTTTTTGGTAGCCAAATGTGATGTATAAAACGGAGCTATTTCTAATACACAAAGAATATTTTTGGAAAAACTGAGCATCTGCTATCTAACTGAGAGTATCCTCATTGAAAACATCAGAAGTTCTTCAAAGGTAAATGATTTTATTTGAAGGCTTTTATGTTTTTGTTGAAATGTTGCGTGCTGGATGCTAACGCTAATGCTAACGCTAAATGCTACGCTAGCTAGCTACTTTTACACAAATTATTGTTTTCCTATGGTTGAGAAGCATATTTTGAAAATCTGAGATGACAGTGTTGTTTACAAAAGGCTAAGCTTGAGAGATGGCATATTTATTTCATTTCATTTGCGATTTTCATGAATAGTTAACGTTGCGTTATGGTAATGAGCTTGAGTCTGTATTCCTGATACCGGATCCGGGATGGGGAGATCAGAGAGGTTAAAGTAATGATGGACTGTCGTTTCTCTTTGCTTATTTGAGCGGTTCTTGCCATAATATGGACTTGGTCTTTTACCAAATAGGGCTATCTTCTGTATACCAACCTCTTATCTTGCCACAACTGATTGTCTCAAACGCATTAAGGAAAGAAATTCCACAAATTAACTTAAGGCACACCTGTTAATTGAAATGCATTCCCGGTGACTACCTTATGAAGCTGGTTGAGAGAATGGCAAGTGTGCAAAGCTGTCATCAAGGCAAAGGGTGGCTACTTTGAAGAATCTCAAATATAACATATTTTGATTTGTTTAACACTTTTTTGGTTACTACATGATTCCATACATGTTATTTCATAGTTTTGATGTCTTCACTATTATTCTACAATGTAGAAAATAGTAAAAAAGAAACAAAAACCCTTGAATGAGTAGGTGCGTCCAAACTTTTGAATGGTACTGTATGTGTTCGTCATGCAACAGTAAAGCAGGCGTTACAAAACACTTTGTGATAAGTGATTAGATATGAGGTCATTTTTTTTGACTGATGATGCTGGCCTAGTGCTGTTATGGTAATTACCTTCCAAGGATGCGAGACTCTCCCGTTTCAACACAGAGTTGAGAGCTCAGAGCTTCAAAACTGCTGTTTTCTAACAGTTTCATTGCTGCCTGTGAGAGGAAAGGGAAATGTTAAAATAGACAGTCCATCAGCCATTTAAGAATACTTTTTCACGGCTTTCTTAGTATGAAATAAATGTTATCCCTATGGTGTAGTTATTAATCTACTTGACAGGGGCAGGTTGAGCAAATTAGCCCAGTGGAGTAGGTTTTCAGCAATATGTGAATGCAACCTGGTCTCAGAGCATTTTGTATTATTCTGTAAGTAAATCCAAGATACTCCATTTAGTAAAATGTTACTTTTCGTAAGGTTAGTTTGCAGTGGTGTAAAGTACTTTGGTAAAAATACTTTAAAGTACTACTGAAGTAGTTTTTTTGGATATCTTTACTATTAATATTTTTTTTACGTTTTAATTTACTTCACTACATTCCTGAAGAAAATATACTTTTTACTCCATACATTTTCCCTGACACCCAAAAGTACTTATAATATTTTGAATGTTTAGCAGGACAGGAAAATGGTCTAATTCACACACTTAAAAGAGAAAATCCCTGGTCATCCCTACTGCATCTGATCTGGCAGACGTAAACACAAATGCTTTGTTTGTAAATTAAGTCTGAGTGTTGGAGTGTGCCCCTGGCTATCCATACATTTAAAAAATGGTTTTGAAATTATTTGTACTTTTACTTTTGATACGCAAGTATATTTAAGACCCAAACTTAGTTTTACTTTTACTCAAGTAGGATTTTACTGGGTGACTTTCACTATAGTCATTTTCAATTAAGGTATCTTTACTTTTACTCAAGTATGACAATTGGGTACTTTTTCCACCACTGTCAGTTTGTGGAACCCATCACCCATTTCATATGATATGAATTACAATTCGTATTATGTTACGAATTTGCAAAATATGTTACGCATTTGCAAAACATACATGTTACGAATTCTAGCTAGGTGGTTAAAAGTTAGCTAAAATTGCTAAGTAATTATAAAGTAGCTAAAAAGGTAGTATGTTGCTAAAGTTGTCTGTGATGAGATTGGAACTTACAGCCTTTGGGTTGCTAGACGTTCGCATTATGTCAACCCATCCACCCTGATCAAACACCCTACTTAAGTATCCTCCATCTCTCATGTAACTATACCAAACTTAACATACATACATCATAACATACATCTGTCTAGCTGACCCATCCCCCACTAAACCTCTGCTTGCTAGGTAGTTGGCTACAGTAGCTAGCTAATCTACACATTTCACATAAACGTTCTTCTTACCAAAGATAACGTCGACGCTCTTTGTGAAACGGAAATGCCTTTACCAATTTCACTTATGTTTCTCTTAGCGGGCGAGGACGAGCAACAGATGTTGTTGTTGTTATGCAAGTTAGCTAGCAAGCACTGACTGTGTCAGAGCAGTTAGTTCCTAAACTTCAGCAATTTAAAAAGATATTCGTACGAGATTGATTTATCGGTAAAGCTTTTATCGAAAAACTTCTTATGCCGATTAAATTAGACATCAAATCCAAAGAACCCCTGAATCCGTCTGACTTGGATTGCAGCGGCATCCCTTTTGACAGATTTACGCTGACCGAGATACGCTAACGTTAGCTAGCTAGCTACAGTTTCTGTCAGATCAAGTCGCCTTTTCTTATCGACTTGATCCCTTGCACTGCTTCTGTTTACTTCGCAAAGTCCCTGTGCAATTTTTGATGAGCAATACTGATCATTTGAAGGCACACCACACACCAGTGTCGATGAAAACGTAATAAATCCACTGTATTTAACCCCCGCCCACTGTAAACCACGAATTACATTTTCATTGTCAAAGACCACACCTATTTATTTTGAGTGTCGCTTTCTAGTGCTCTGAATGGCTGACTGACATGTCCTTATAAACCACTGATGGTTATGATTGGTCAAAATGGTGTGTCGTTTAATAATTCTAGATTGACAGGCGACGTACGGCCCTGTTGGAAGTCAAAGGCATCAATTCTTCCGACAACAAAAGCTGAGTGGCAACCCTTAACTGCATGATAACAATGCCTAAAACGAGTTGATTCATAGTCGATTTCTGTGCAGTATGTGTCTGTTCTAACAAGGCAGGAATGACAACGGGAAAAATATTTTTTACAGATTACCTGCAATCATGAAACACCAAGTAAATAAGACTCAATAACTGTCAGAAAAGCGAAGAAACTGCAAGACCTGAACCCACACAGCTTGTAGTATAGGGTCAGCTCCGATCATTTCATCAGTGGTAAGGGACAGATCGCAATTTATTCGGGGGAGAGGTGGTCCAAAGTAGAGGAGGGTTATCAAACTTTTTTTTCCTTTGGAGGGTTGTGTGTGTGTGTTTTTTTTAAATTTATTGGGCACAGGGGAGGGAGTGCATTTCCCCCCACAACAAACGTGATCACAACACACAGGTTAAAATATTTAGATAACTGACCCAATTACATTCATTTAGGGACAGGTCGAAAAGCATTCAACATTTATGTCAATTTAGCTAGCTAGTTAATTTGTCATATTTAGCTAGCTTGCTGTTGTTAGCTAATTTGTCCTGGGATATAAACATTGAGTTATTTTACCTGAAATGCACAAGGTCCTCTACTCCGACAATTAATCCACACATAAAATTGTCAACCAAATCGTTTCTGGTCATCTTTCCTCCTTCTAGGCTTTTTCTTCTCTTGACTTTATATTGTGATTGTCAACTTTCATAAATTAGGTGCATTACTGCCACTGACCTCGTTCGACTTTCAGTCACCCACGTGGGTATAACCAATGAGGAGATGGGAGAGGCAGGACTTGCAGTGTGATCTGCGTCACAAATAGAACTGACTTCTAACAGTGTGGGTGCAACAATTGAATAATATAGATTTCTAAATTTATTTTGCAACGCTGGCGCACACGATGCGAGCGGTGTAGTCAGGGTATTATGCGGTATCCTTTTCTGTGTGCTAACTTTTCATCTATCCAGCATTCATAGTGTTCTCTGTGCTAACTTTTAATCTATCCAGCCCTCTATCCACCATTCATAGTGACAATACTGGAAGGTGGATTGTTTGTTTAGATCTGCAATAGGCTAACTAGCAATCATGCCACACATAAACTACCACACATAAAAATCATACCACACAATCATACCACACATTATTAAGCTTTAGCTACTGCAAGCCTATAATATGAATGCAATGTGCACCGGCGTTCCAACTGACTCTGACAGTTGAACTTGAGGTAAGGAAGAATGTTTCAGGCTTACCATAGTTACTCCTATAACCCAACAATAAAATGATTATCTTTATACAAAATATTCAGATACATATATATCTATGTAGCAGACGCAGTAGCCATCTGACAAAGAAATGCATGTCCGTGTCACAGCATGCCGCCAACATATCTATCTCTCTGGGGCTAGGCCTAAACATCTCTTCCTTTATATAGGCCATTTTTTATATACATTTTATTTTCATACAGTGGACACCTACAGTAAGCCTATAGGCCTATGCATGCAATACCCTGATGCATTTAGTTCTCCAATCTCCGACAGCTGAACCATGAGGTGGACAATTATTGTTTTAGGAAAATAACCTAAAAAACAATAAATAAAATAGGAAACACAAGGAATAGTGTTTTTGTAATTTGTTATGGGATGTATTTAAATAAACGTAAATGTGGATAATTTGGCAAATATCTCTCGTTTATTGATGGCGCTGGCTGCGCCAAGTCGGACCTGAATGCATGTGTATTAGCGGTCCAGGAGTCTTATGCCTTGGATGTGGAAGCTGTTTAGAAGCCTCTTGGATGTAGACTTGGCGCTCCGGTAATGCTTGCCTTACGGTAGCAGAGAGAACAGTTTATGACTAAGGCGGCTGGAGTCTTTTACAATTTTTAGGGCCTTCCTCTGACACCGCCTAGTATAGAGGTCCTGGATGGCAGGAAGCTTGGCCCTGGTGATGTACTGGGCTGTACGCACTACACGCACCATACCAGGCAGTGATGCAACCACTCGATGGTGCAGCTGTAAAACCTTTTGAGGATCTGAGGACCCATGCCAAATCTTTTCACTCTCCTGACGGGGAATAGGTTTTGTCGTGCCCTCTTCACGACTGTCTTGGTGTGCTTTGACCATGTTAGTTTGTTGGTGATGTGGACCCCAATGAACTTGATGCTCTCAACCTGCTCCACTACAGCCC
This sequence comes from Oncorhynchus clarkii lewisi, assembly GCF_045791955.1. Classification (NCBI taxonomy): domain Eukaryota; kingdom Metazoa; phylum Chordata; class Actinopteri; order Salmoniformes; family Salmonidae; genus Oncorhynchus; species Oncorhynchus clarkii. The sequence continues at coordinate 32,770,950 of NC_092161.1, forward strand.
CGTCGATGATAATGGGGGCATGCTCGGTCCTCCTTTTCCTGTAGTCCACAATCATCTCATTTGTCTTGATCATGTTGAGGGAGAGGCTGTTGTCCTTGCACCACATGGTCAGGTCTCTGACCTCCTCCCAATAGGCTGTCTCATCGTTGTCGGTGATCAGGCCTACCACTGTTGTCATCAGCAAACTTAATGATGGTGTTGAGGATCAGCGTGGCGGATGTGTTGTTACCTACCCTTACCACCTGGGGGCGGCCCATCAGGAAGTCCAGGATCCAGTTGCAGAGGGAAGTCTTTAGTCCCAGGGTCCTTACCTTAGTGATGAGCTTTAAGGGCACTATGGTGTTGAACGCTGAGCTGTAGTCAATGAATTGCATTCTCACATATGTGTTCCTTTTGTCAAGGTAGGAAAGGGCAGTGTGGAGTGCAATAGAGATTGCATCATATGTGGATCTGTTGGTGTTGTATGCAAATGGGAGTGGGTCTAGGATCTCTGGGATAATGGTGTTGATGTGAACTATGGCCAGCCTTTCAAAGCATTTCATAGCTACAGATGTGAGTGCTACGGGTTGGTAGTTATTTAGGCAGGTTACCTTAGTGTTCTTGTGCACAGGGACTATGGTGGTCTGCTTGAAACATGTTGGTATTACAGACTCAGACAGGGAGAGGTTGAAAATGTCATTGAAGACACTTGCCAGTTGGTCAGCGCATGCTCGGAGTACTGGTCCTGGTAATCCGTCTGGCCCAGCGGCCTTGTGAATGTTGAACTGTTTAAAGGTCTTACTCACATCGGCTGCGGAGAGTGTGATCACACAGTCGTCCGTAACAGCTGATGCTCTCATGCATGTTTCAGTGTTCAGGGTCTCTTTGATTATGCCTGCACATCATGGTTCATCACCAGCGCTGAACATCTAAAGAATAAGCTACAGACTAGGTTTGAATATTGTTACAAATGTTCCATCCCTAGAATAATCACTTTTCTCCCAGGGAATTTGGTATTTCACGCCCAAACCGGAAGTGTCTTTTTAAAGCACATTAAGCATATTAATATGTCTGGATTTGATAAGAGCTTTGATCTGCATGAACATTTATATATGATGCTATCTGAGCCTGATGAGCCCTTCATTAAAGACATTTTTATGAACTCAAGCCCTAAAAAAGCTCACATTTTTGTGCCGTTATAGTTATAAACAGTTATAAACGTGGTAGCCTATGCTACCACACAAGTATCTGCATGAATCTGCAGGTAGCTAAACAACCAAGTTCAATGTTAGCTAGCTAACATTAGGCTATAGCTAGCCAAGCAAATGTCTTTCTGTCAAAATTAGAAACGTGTCATATCTGAAAATGTAGCTAGCTAGAGTATCTTACCCCTATACATCATTCATGTATACATCATTCAGATGCCATGGTTGCCCTTAGTTTGAAGATGTATCACAGGTGTTTTCTCAATTTCCTTAGCTATCATACTTGAATCCCACTGATTTCAAAACTCAGTCCTCCAGAAAGTGGAGAGCAACACTTACAATGAGGGAAAAAGTATTTGATCCCCTGCTGATTTTGTACGTTTGCCCACTGACAAATAAATGATCAGTCTATAATTTTAATGGTATGTTTATTTGAACAGTGAGAGACAGAAAAACAACAACAAAATCCAGAAAAACGCATGTCAAAAATGTTAGAAATTGATTTGCATTTTAATGAGGGAAATAAGCATTTGACCCCTCTGCAAAACATGACTTAGTACTTGATGTTAAAACCCTTGTTGGCAATCACAGAGGTCAGACATTTCTTGCAGTTGGCCACCAGGTTTGCACACGGCTCAGGAGGGATTTTGTCCCACTCTTCTTTGCAGATCTTCTCCAAGTCATTAAGGGGTCGAGGCTGATGTTTGGCAACTCAAACCTTCAGCTCCCCCCACAGATTTTCTATGGGATTAAGGTCTGGAGACTGGCTAGGCCACTCCAGGACCTTAATGTGCTTCTTCTTGAGCCACTCCTTTGTTGCCATCCACGACCCATTTTCAATGCCCTGGCTGAGGGAAGGAGGTTCTCACCCAAGATTTGACGGTACATGGCCCCACCCATCGTCCCTTTGATGCGGTGAAGTTGTCCTGTCCCCTTAGTAGAAAAACACCCCCAAAGCATAATGTTTCCACCTCCATGTTTGACGGTGGGGATGGTGTTCTTTGGGTCATAGGTAGCATTCCTCCTCCTCCAAACACGGCGAGTTGAGTTGATGCCAAAGAGCTCCATTTTGGTCTCATCTGACCACAACACTTTCATCCAGTTTGCCAATGAACATCTGAATGATTCAGAGGACAACTTCAGACGGGCATGTATATGTGCTTTCTTGAGCAGGAGGACCTTGCGGGCTCTGCAGGGTTTCAGTCCTTCACGGCGTAGTGTGTTACCAATTGTTTTATTGGTGACTATGGTCCCAGCTGCCTTGAGATCATTGACAAGATCCTCCCGTGTAGTTCTGGGCTGATTCCTCACCGTTCTCATGATCATTGCAACTCCACGAGGTTAGATCTTGCATGGAGCCCCAGGCCGAGGGAGATTGACAGTTCTTATCTGTTTCTTCCATTTGCGAATAATCGCACCACCTGTTGTCACCTTCTCACCAAGCTCCTTGGCGATGGTCTTATAGCCCATTCCAGCCTTGTGTAGGTCTACAATCTTGTCACTGACAACCTTGGAGAGCTCTTTGGTCTTGGCCATGGTGGAGAGTTTGGAATCTGATTGATGGATTGCTTCTGTGGACAGATGTCTTTTATACAGGTAACAAACTGAGATTACGAGCACGCCCTTTAAGAGTGCTCTATAAAATACCTCTATAAAAGACACCTGGGAGCCAGAAATCTTTCTGATTGAGAGGGGGTCAAATACTTATTTCCCTCATTAAGATGCAAATCAATTTATAACATTTTTGACATGCGTTTTTCTGGATTTTGTTGTTGTTATTCTGTCTCTCACTGTTCAAATAAACCTACCATTAAAATTATAGACCGATCATATCTTTGTAAGTGGGTAAACGTACAAAATCAGCAGGGGATCAAATACTTTTTTCCTCACAGAATACATTAAAAAAAGCTGCGCTAGACAGGATTACCTAGACATACTGAACAGCTCAAATAGACAGAAGCGTACTATATGGCACCAATCCCAACTCATCTCTCAGCATGTCCAGCCCACTCATTATCTCAGCCAATCATGGCTAGTGGGAAGGTTGCTGGCTTTTTCTGTGGCTAAACCAACTAGGCTCGTAATTTAACAATTCTATTTGTGTTTACAGATGGCAAACAAGTTTTTATCAAGGCACATGGAAGTTCACATGTTCGAGAAGACATTTCTGCCAAAAAACGCATTAAACATTTTTACATTCAAAGCTGCAAAGCTGTCATCAAAGTGCAAAGCTGTCATCAAGGTAAAGGGTGGCTACTGGGAAGAATCTCAAATGTATTTATTTATTTTTATTTCCCCTTTATTTAACCAGGTAGGCCAGTTGAGAAGAAGTTCTCATTTACAACTGCGACCTGGTCAAGATAAAGCAAAGCAGTGCGACAAAAACAGCAACACAGAGTGCAAAATTATATTATTATGTTGTTCAGACTGCATTCATTTTGAATTGTTACATTTATATGCACTTTGTTTATATACATTAAAAAAGTTATACTTGAAATGCACATGTGTAATAGTATCCTTCTTTTTTACATTTATTTCAATTTGTGGGATTCTGCAGTTTTGCTAATTGTTAATAATTTTTCTTTGATATGGAGCAATATTATATTATGCTGTTCAGATTGTATTCGTTTTGAATGGTTAGATGTATAAGCACTTTGTTAATATACATTCAAAAGTTATACTTTAAATGCAAATGTTTAATAGCGTTCTTTTTCATAACAAACCAATGCATTTTAAATACATTGTGGTTAAGGTAGAGTATGATTTCATTTAACAATTTAATTATAATTGTTTTGACACCAACCATAGTCAAACTATCGCAAACTGTTTGACTTGAGAAAATACAAAACATATTTTTTGGGGAGCCAAAAGAGACGACTCTTTTTGGTGAGCTGAGCCGAACAAGCCGGCTCACTGAAAAGATCCGGAATGCCCATCACTACCTTTCATCATCTGTGGTCAAAAATCTGGTTTGAGAGCAGTCAAGCCGTGATTGGTCCAAAAAACCTGACCAATTGCGTTTCAGTAGACTGCTACAGGCTATGTTCATTGGCTAGAATTTCCCTCTGTAATTTCTGAATCTTGACATGTAGTAAGTATTTCTTCGGGGGATTTAAAATCTCTGCTCAACTAATTCACTGCGTGTGGCAATGCAGTTCTGCTTGCTCAAAGTCACACCCGCAAATTTACAAATTAAATTTGCATGACCCGTTCTCTGCTCGCTCAACCACATTTCTTCTCTCTCGACTCGTGTTTGCTCCCGCAATGATCATCTTGCTCTCGCGACCGTTAGATTTTTTAAACTTCGATTTGACTCCATAATTTTGGACCAACAAAATTGATTGTTTAAATGTAAAAATCTGACTGTAGAGTTATTGAAAATATGTTCATTCTTATAACGTTTTCCGTTCCTAATCCTGATGAACAAACAGCTTTACATAAAATCTGATTATCACAATACAGTCATTTTTGCATGGACACATTATTAGGCCATATTGCTTTGATAAGGTAACTTAGCTTAGCATAATCAGTTTTGTCTGTGTTGCCTCTTCATAATGACAAAGATTTAAGCTGATCCCAGATGATCTCATACAACCCCAGCCCATAGGCAAACGTACTAAGCCTGCCAAAGCACATGTCATTACACGATCCACTCCGTTCCCGAGAGTGTCCCAACATTTCAGTAAGTCCCTTACACCACATGCCTCTCTATTTGTAAATGTAGCGATTCGAGGCAGTGCAAAACCCCAAACCCCTTTCTAACCACTTCTCCAATGACAAGTCTACCTACATTCTTAGAAAAAATGATTATTTACAGTGGGGCAAAACAGTATTTAGTCAGCCACCAATTGTGCAAGTTCTCCCACTTAAAAAGATGAGAGAGGCCTGTAATTTTCATCATAGGTACACTTCAACTACGACAAACAAAATTAGAAAACAAATCCAGAAAATCACATTGTAGGATTTTTAATGAATTTATTTGCAAATTATGGTGGAAAATAAGTATTTGGTCAATAACAAAAGTTTATCTCAATACTTTGTTATATACCCTTTGTTGGCAATGACAGAGGTCAAACAAAGTCTTCACAAGGTTTTCACACACTGTTGCTGGTATTTTGGCCCATTCCTCCATGCAGATCTCCTCTAGAGCAGTGATGTTTTGGGGCTGTTGCTGGGCAACACGGACTTTCAACTCCCTCCAAAGATTTTCTATGGGGTTGAGATCTGGAGACTGGCTATGCCACTCCAGGACCTTGAAATGCTTCTTACGAAGCCACTCCTTCGTTGCCCGGGCGGTGTGTTTGGGATCATTGTCATGCTGAAAGACCCAGCCATGTTTCATCTTCAATGCCCTTGCTGATGGAAGGAGGTTTTCACTCAAAATCTCACGATACATGGCCCCATTCATTCTTTCCTTTACACGGATAAGTCGTCCTGGTTCCTTTGCAGAAAAACAGCCCCAAAGCATGTTTCCACCCCCATGCTTCACAGTAGGTATGGTGTTCTTTGGATGCAACTCAGCATTCTTTGTCCTCCAAACACAACAAGTTGAGTTTTTACCAAAAAGTTCTATTTTGGTTTCATCTGACCATATGACATTCTCCCAATCTTCTTCTGGATCATCCAAATGCTCTCTAGCAAACTTCAGACGGGCCTGGACATGTACTGGCTTAAGCAGGGAGACACGTCTGGTACTGCAGGATTTGAGTCCCTGACGGCGTAGTGTGTTACTGATGGTAGGCTTTGTTACTTTGGTCCCAGCTCTCTGCAGGTCATTCACTAGGTCGCCCCGTGTGGTTCTGGGATTTTTGCTAATCGTTCTTGTGATCATTTTGACCCCACAGGGTGAGATCTTGCGTGGAGCCCCAGATCGAGGGAGATTATCAGTGGTCTTGTATGTCTTCCATTTCCTAATAATTGCTCCCACAGTTGATTTCTTCAAATCAAGCTGCTTACCTATTGCAGATTCAGTCTTCCCAGCCTGGTGCAGGTCTACAATTTTGTTTCTGGTGTCCTTTGACAGCTCTTTGGTCTTGGCCATAGTGGAGTTTGGAGTGTGACTGTTTGAGGTTGTGGACAGGTGTCTTTTATACTGATAACAAGTTCAAACAGGTGCCATTAATACAGGTAACGAGTGGAGGACAGAGGAGCCTCTCAAAGAAGAAGTTACAGGTCTGTGAGAGCCAGAAATCTTGCTTGTTTGTAGGTGACCAAATACTTATTTTCCACCATAATTTGAAAATAAATTCATTAAAAATCCTACAATGTGATTTTCTGGATTTTTTCCCCTCATTTTGTCTCTCATAGTTGAAGTGTACCTATGATGAAAATTACAGACCTCTCTCATCTTTTTAAGTGGGAGAACTTGCACAATTGGTGGCTGACTAAATACTTTTTTGCCCCACTGTAGCTGTCCCCATGGGAGGACCCTTTTTGGGTCGAGGCAGAACCCTTTTTGGTTCCATGTAGAATTATTTTGGGTTCCATGTACAACCTTCTGTGTAAAGGGTTCTACCTGGATCCAAAAGGGTTCTACCTGGATCCAAAAAGGGTTGTTCAAATTGTTCTCCTATGGGGACTGCAAAAGAACCCTTTTAGGTTCTAGATAGCACCTGTTTTTTCTAAGAGTGTGGGGTCGTTACTATAGTGAAGCATGGGAACAGGGTCTTTAGGCCTACCAAGACGGAGGGGGTAGTGTAACACCCCTTGTCTAGGTAGACTAGTGAGGCACATACAACACCTCATACAACAATGTAGCACAATATAGGCAACTCATAGTAAATACAGTACAATTGAATGCACTAGGGATAGTGTAGGTTCAGGAATTGTGAGGGTGTTGTTCACTTTAAAAAATTGGTTGCTGCATAGGCTATATCTAATGTCACTTGTAACTAATGATGCAAATATCAAAATGTAAACTGTATGTTTTGTTATTTTCTAATTATGTTCTGTCTTTGCCTTCCTTAAAAAAGACAGTCACCATTTTCCTGTAAACAGCTCTCACACCCTCTAGTGGTAATATGATGGAGCAAGGTTTGGAAAAAAATTAACAGCAGCTTTTGGTATACGATATATGTGATTGTTTTTGACATTCAAATGACCTGTATATGAGATCAAAACTACTACTCGTCATACTCAATATCAATCTCTGGACTTTCAACTTAGTTCAAGCATCTCCATAATGCATATTTTCTCTCCAGCAATCCCACATAACATCATTGCAGAGCACTTCATTCGAGGGCTTGGCCAGCCCACACACGTCAATGAATCCCTGCCATGAATATAATAGGGGCTGCTGCCTACATACAGACTTGAAATCATTGGCCACTATAATAAATTGATCACTAGTCACTTTAATAAGCCTCTTTAATAATGTTTACATACAGTGCCTTGCAAAAGTATTGACCCCCCTTGGCATTTTTCCTATTTTGTTGCCGTACAACCTGGAAATTAAATAGATTGGGGGGGGGGGGTTGAATCATTTGATTTACACAACATTTCTACCACTTTGAAGATGCAAAATATATTTATATTGTGAAACAAACAAGAAATAAAACAAAAACACAGAAAACTTGAGCCTGCTTAACTATTCACCCCCCCAAAGTCAATACTTTGTAGGGCCACCTTTTGCAGCAATTGCACCTGCTAGTCTCTTGGAATATGTCTCTATACGCTTGGCTCATCTAGCCACTGGGAATTTTGCCCATTCTTCAAGGCAAAACTGCTCCAGCTCTTTCAAGTTGGATGGATTCCAGATGGTGTACAGTAATCTTTAAATCATACCACAGATTATCAGTTGGATTGAGGTCTGGGCTTTGACTAGGCCATTCCAAGACATTTAAATGTTTCCCATTAAACCACTCGAGATTTGCTTTAGCGGTATGCTTAGGGTCATTGTCCTGCTGGAAGGTGAACCTCCGTCCCAGTCTCAAGTCTCTGGAAGACTGGGACAGATTTCCCTCAAGAATTTCCCTGGATTCAGCACGATCCATCATTCCTTCAATTCTGACCAGTTTCCCAGTCCCTGCTGATGGAAAAACATTAGGATTGTGTTCTTGGGCTTATGAGAGGTGTTGGGTTTGTGCCAGACATAGCATTTTCCTTGATGGCCAAAAAAATAGATTTTAGTCTCATCTGACCAGAGAACACATATGTTCCATATGTTTGGGGAGTCTCCCACATGCCTTTTGGCAAACACCAAATGTGTTTGCTTATTTTTTTCTTTAAGCAATGTATTTTTTTCTGGCCACTCTTCCGTAAAGCCCAGCTCTGTGGAGTGTATGGCTTAAAGTGGTTCTATGGACAGACACTCCAATCTCAGCTGTGGAGATTGCAGCTCCTTCAGGGTTATCTTTGGTCTTTTTGTTGCCTCTCTGATTAATGCCCTCCTGGCTTGGTCCGTATGTTTTCGTGGGTGGCCCTCTCTTGGCAAGTTTGTTGTGGTGCCATATTCTTAACATTTTTTAAGAATAGATTTAATGGTGCTCTGTGGTATGTTCAAAGTTTCAGATCTTTTTTTATAACCCAACCCTGATCTGTACTTCTCCACAACTTTGTCTCTGACCTGTTTGGAGAGCTCCTTGGTCTTCATGGTGCCACTTGCTTGGTGGTGTCCCTTGCTAGGTGGTGTTGCAGACACTGGGGCCTTTCAAAACAGGTGCATATATACTGAGATCATGTGACAGATCATGTGACACTTAGATTGCACACAGGGGGACTTTATTTAATTCACTATGCGACTTCTGAATGTAATTGGTTGCACCAGATCTTATTTAGGGGCTTCATAGCAAAGGGGGTGAATACGTATGCACGCACCACTTTTCTGTTTAAAAAAATAATAATTTAAACAAGTTATTTTTTCATTTCCCTTCACCAATTTGGACTATTTTGTGTATGTCCACTACATGAAATCAAAATAAAAAAACATTTAAATTACAGGTTGTAATGCAACAAAATAGGAAAACGCCAAAGGGGTGAATACTTTTGCAAGGCACTGTATCTTGCATCACTCATCTCATATGAATATACTATATTTTATATCTATTGCATCTTGCCAATGCCGCTCTATCATTGCTCATCTATATATTTATATGTATATATTCTTATTCCATTTCTCTACTTAGATGAGTGTGTATTAGGTAGTTGTTGTGGAATTGTTAGATTACATGTTAGATATTGCTGCACTTTCGGAACTAGAAGCACAAGCATTTCGCTTCATTCTGCACTAACATCTGCTAACCATGTGCATGTGACCAATACAATTTGATTTGATCATGTGATGGGTATGCTTCTCCTCCTTAAATAATGGGAAGCTTTTCAGTATAAATAAGAAACTGAATGGAATTAGAGAGGATTCAGTCTGCTTTCCACCAGACACTGGGAGAATAATTCAACTTTCAGCAGGACAATAACCAAAAACACAAGGTCAAATCTACACTGGAGTTGCTTACCAAGAACACAGTGAATGTTCTTGAGTGGTTTGAGTTACAGTTTTGACATAAATCTGCTTTACAATCTATGCCAAGACTTGATAATGGTTGTCTAGCAAAGCTCTTAGAGACTTAACCAGAAACATTCACAGCTGGAATCACTACCTAAGGTGATTCTAACATGTATTGACCCAGGGGTGTAAATATGTATGTAAATGAAATATTTCTGTATTTATTTTTCAATAAATTAGCAAAAATGTCTTAAACATGTTTTCAATTTGTCATTATTTGCTATTGTGTGTAGATGGGTTAGAAAAACAATCAATTTAATACATTTTTATTTCAGACTGTAACACAACAAAATGTGTAATAAGTCAAGGGGTATGAATATGTTCTGAAGGCACTGTAGCACCGAAAGATAATCTATAATGGCTTACTTAAACAACCTTAATTGCATTTTCTTGGAGGAGAGAAAAATCAATGATAACCAATTGCAATTTTAGCATATAAATCTTGGTGGGGGGGGGGGGAAACAAAAATAGTGGGATGCATGCCAGCAAAGCCACTACACAACACAACACTAAACAATACATTAATTGCACTACAACGGTGACAGGGCCTATATAAAGCAGTCCCAACATTGCACCACTGCTACACCTGGCTATCAGCGGAGCCTTGTCTGGCAGCAGTTAATTCAGCCTAATTTATTGCCTTTTAATTAAAAAAACATAGCTGATATGGCTGACTTGCTTAAACAAATGTGGTTTCTAATGACAATTGAGATGTACAAACTATGGCATAAAGGGATGACAAGCGGATAAGAGGCAATCTGTAATTTCGATTAAGACATTAATGAGCGAGCTTGGACGGACATAGTCAATATAACTATTTGTTTAGCACTTTTGAAATGTACAGCGACAGAATTCAGAATATGAGGGTGCCTACAGTTTTCTCCCTGTACACCAAGTCAGAATTATAGGACAAATAAAGGGGGCATATAAGCAGACAATGAAAGCTCTTACGACCACTGTGCCACCTTCCTTTTCCTGTTCAAGTGAGCACAGCACAACAAGGTGAGTCCAAAAATGTATTGTATGTTGCTGCATAAGTGATATAATATTCCAGGGAGTAATGTATACTGTAGCTGAGAAAGTAATACTAAGTGTATGTTGTGTAGTAAGCTGTTAGTAGCCCATGTGCATCACCGTAATAATTTGGTCTATTTGCCCCTCTTAATTTTTCCTATTGTTCTGACTTGGTGGTGCACATGTAGCCTATAACCTGTTTTAGAGAAATGTAATCATTGAATTTTGTAAAAAGCTTTCATTGTATACTTATATGCCCCCTTTATTTATCCTAAGGTTCTGTCTTGGTGTACAGGGAGAACACTATAAGAACGGCCCATGTTCTGAATTCTATTGCTGTACATTTCAAGCGTGTTAAAAAAATAGATATATTGAATACGTTAATCCTAGCTTGCTCATTAATGTCTTAATCGAAATTACGGATTGCCTCTTATCCGCTTGTCATCCCTTTATGCTATAGTTTGTAAACTTATATATGACACGTATTAATGCCAAAATAACATGCAAAACAGGTTTAAAAAAAGTGTTTATTTTGTTTGCTAAAAATGTGGGGCTCAAAACAGGTGGGGCTCTGTCGGGTCGCCACTGATGCTGACAATATTGACATGCTTTGTTCAAGATCTCCATCATGATTTCTAACAATCTACCATCTTTCTAACAATCTTTCAGAAGAGTAACACTTTACATTATTTACATTTGTTTCAAAGGACTTGTAAAGGGTTTATAAGTAGTTTATAAACTTATAATCATTAGTTTATAGATCGTGCAAAGTTTAGAAATCGGACAAACAGTTCAAACACAATGATAATTTTGAGACTAAAACTGAAATCATGAAAAAAGAGGTTAGTCGAACACAGCTACAGTGCTAGTCTCCTCAACATGGCTCATAAGCGAGCACGAGAGACTGATAAAGCTGTACCCCTCACCAAAAAATACGGGAGAAATCTGCTTTGGTTGTTTTTTTTTCACTGAATACAACCTGTCTGCAGGGCAGATAAAACGCATGATCCTCAAACACTGGCACATTCTTCAGAGTGACACCATCGCTCAAAGACTTTGCGTCTAATCCTCCCCTGATAGGCTTTATGAGGGTTCGCAATATCAGAAACTGCGTCGTGCACAGTGTGCTCCCGATTGCTACACCTGCGCCCTATACCTGGCTCACTGGTCCACCTAATGTGTTCTATCACTGCGGTCATTGTACACATTGTTCCAACTCAAATGACACAAAAGTATTCTATCACCTATGTTAGGGTAAATAATACAATATACAATACACATGTTGTTTATATGCTCAAATGCCCATGTGAGCTTGGTTTACATTGGTCAGATGAAACACGTGCTCAAATTAAGAGCAGCTGAACACAAAACAGCTATCTGCACGTGTAACAGCTAGCTAGTTAGCGGTGTTGCGCACTAATAGCGTTTCACATCGGTTACACTCACCCCCCTTTTGACCTCCTCCTTTTCCGCAGCAACCAGTGATCTGGGTCAACAGCATCAATGTAACAGTGTAACTTTATTCCGTCCCCTCCATCGTGGGTGTCAGTTGTTGATGTGTGCAGAGCCCGGGTATGGGTGAGGGGCGGACGTAAAGTTATACTGTTACACACCAAAACTATGGATCGCGCGGCATCACGTGAATGCCAATCATGGCTCTACCTTGAAATTCTGGGGAATTGAGAATGTTTCTTTTTTTCTCCAGAAGTGGCAATATAGTGAGGAAATGGTTACAGAGAGAGGCAATTTGGATCAATTGCTTAGATTGAGGCAGGCCAAAAGGTCTGAAACAACAGCTCTCTTTCTAATCTTTTTTGTAAATACGTTTTTCTTTGTTTATTTCTGTCTTTTGTTATTCAAGTGGAATGTATGTGTAGGAATCTAGAATGAGGGTCATACTCTTGTTTGAATATCATGTTTAGTTGCTACTCCTGACAGTATTGACGTTGTTAGCATGTAAGACGGTTACATAAGCACATTATTGTTTGTTTGTCAATAAATCTATCAGATTTATGCAGCAACAGAATTCTCATTTTTCTTCATTCTCCCGGATAGTCACCAGTTGAAGTATCCTGGGGTAAGGAATGTTCTTGGGATTTTCAAGTCCCTCAGTCGAGCACCTGATCCCCCTTTTTTGTTTAAGCGGGGCTACCTTTTTTTCCAATTAAAACACATTGTTTGAAATTGTGTGCTTGTCATTTGTTTGTTTCCTGAATACGGAATACTGGCAATATCAACAGTTATAATCAGTAACAGTGCAGTCTAAGCTCACTATTTGGCAAACACCAAAATAATAATCACAAAATGCCAACATATGTTATAAATGTTTATTAAAAATGCACTAACTGAATCATAACAGTAATGCCCCGTAATGACAAAGCAAAAACATTTTTTAATTTTTTTATTTGAATTTAAAAAATAAATAAAAACAGAAATACCTTAATTGCATAAGTACTCAGACCCTTTGCTATGAGACTCGAAATTGAGCTCAGGTGCATCCTGTTTCCATTGACAATCCTTGAGATGTTTCTACAACTTGATTGGAGTCCACCTGTGGTAAATTAAATTGATTGGACATGATTTGGAAAGGCACACACCTGTCTATATAAGGTCTCACAGTTGACAGAGCATGTCAGAGCAAAAACCAAGCCACGAGGTTGAAGGAATTGTCTGTCTGTAGAGCTCCGAGAAGGGATTGTGTCAAGGCAAAGATCTGGGGAACGGTAACACAACATTTCTGCAGCTTTGAAGGTCCTCAACAATACAGTGGACTCCGTAATTCCACAAAGACACTTCCTAGAGCTGGCTGCCCTTGAGCTGGCTGCCCTTGAGCAATCAAGGGAGAATGGCCTTGGTCAGGGAGGTGACCAAGAAGTCAATGGTCACTATGACAGAGCTCCAGAGTTGCTCTGTGGAGATAGGAGAACCTTCCAGAAGGACAACCATTTCTGCAGCACTCCACCAATCAGGCCTTTATGGTAGAGTGGCCAGAAAGAAGCAACTCCTGTCATACCATGAGAAACAAGATTCTCTGGTCTGATGAAACCAAGATTGAACTCTTTGGTCTGAATGCCAAGCGTCACGTCTGGAGGAAACCTGGCACCATCCCTACGGTGAAGCATGGTGATGGCAGCATCATGCTGTGGAGATGTTTTTCAGCGGCAGGGACTGGGAGAATAGTCAGTGTCGAGGGAAAGATGAATGGAGCCAAGTACAGAGAGGTCCTTGATGAAATCCTGAGCCAGAGCCCTTTGGACCTCAGACTGGTTTGAAGGTTCACCTTCCAAAAGGACAACGACCCTAAGCACACAGCCAAGACAACGCAGGTGTGGTTTTGGGACAAGTCTCTGAATGTCCTTGAGTGGCCCATCCAGAGCCCGGACTTGAACCCGATCGAACATCTCTGGGGAGACCTGAAAATGGCTGTGCAGAGATGCAGGTGAATAAAAATTCTGTTGGATATTCTAATTTGGGTTTGATTCAGATAAGAATTACACATTGCTTTCATAAACCAGCAAAATGATACTTGCAGGTAGGGTTGAGAAATTCTGGTGAATTTCCAGGTTTTAAAGAAATCGTGGTTGAACTTTGCCTGGCAACAGAAGCAGGAAATCTGAAATCCTTAGACCAGGATTTTGGGAATATCTGGGAATTTGCAACCCTACTTGCATGCTTAATGTGGCCTGAGGTATGAACTGAGGTACAATTATGTACTTAATGATGAAGGTACAAAGGATGACCTTACGGTAAGGGTACCATTTCAAGTGTTTGTACCCCTTTAGAAACAAATCTAAACCTTTTTTTCCTGTGGGTAATACAATGTCCAGAAACTCAAGGTTTACTGGACACATTAGGCCTGCAAGTCATATTATGCTGGCTTGCAAGGTGATGTGTAATTCCTATTGGAATCCAGCCAGCATGGGGAAATCTAACTTTTAATCACCCACAACCTATATTTAGAATGACTGCAGTGTTGGAAGAGTAAGCTATGAGACTACCTAAAACATCTAAACTTCTTCAACAATTTCACTAATGGTTGCAATATCTCCAAGTAGCATATTGGATTCGTTTTGAAAATGTTTGTAATTTATATTTAGGTAGCATAAGATTAATTAATGAATCAATCAATGTACATGCAGAAATATAGATATTGAAACAAACAAATGAAAATCAACCTGCAATAGAATATGCTGGGAAACAAAAATTATGGGCATGGTTTTGGTTCAAAGTGATGTGAGTTTTAGGCCCCCATAGTACTGTACAATAAAATAGGCTTTCAAAATAAGGCGTTATGAAATACATAGTAGTGTGTTACATTTTTTGGGGTAAAAATAATGACATATATAACAGTAGACTTTACGTCCGTCCCCTCTCCCCGACCTGGACGCAAACCAGGGACGCTCTGCACACGTCAACAGTCACCCTCGAAGCATCGTTACCCATCGCTCCACAAAAGCCGCAGCTCTTGCAGAGCAAGGGGAACCACTACTTCAAGGTCTCAGAGCAAGTGACGTCATCGATTGAAACGCCACTAGCGCGCACCACCGCTAACTATCTAGCAATTTCACATCGGCTACACATACTCACTTAGGATCTCACTTGGTGAAGTCCACAAGACCATAAATGTGACAAGCATGTCTCTGTCACTAACAAATACAGTTATGGGTGGTAACTCTACAATTTACTCGAAAGGCAAGGCACTCCGGGAAATATTTTAATAAGGCTTTACACTCAGCAGTGGGTTAATTTAACACTGTTCCGGTGTCTATATGGGTCCACAGACTCAACACTTTCAGTGTTGATTCAACACTCTCAGTGTGAAATTGTTAGTTTTTTTTAACACTGGAGAATTTGCTGTGTAGCAACAGATGTTATACTATTTCCATAGATATAATTGCTTTTGCTTCTACAGTACATATCTCTCCCTTGACCACTCCATTCTCTTTTGAGCTACAGAACAGAGTAAACAATTGACCCCTGCCTTCAACATGTCTTTCTGCTCACAAGTCTGGGACCATGTTCTGTGGGTGCCATAATGGCCCCATCCCTAGCTTCAATGTTTAAGCAATGCCCCGTGGCCTATACAGTGATGGTACACGATTAATACAATAATTATACATTTCTATTTTATTTTCTGCACCCGTTGTTACCCGAGTCCCTGGTCGTCTATGATAAAGTACATCGACACACCTCTTAGGCCCACAGGTCTGTTGTGTGCCAACTCTGCTCGGCCGAGGCAGTCAGCAGAAATCCTTGTTTCCATTTTGACTTCACACTCAGACCCTATTACCGTGAAAAATGGCAGTGTCGCTTCTGAGGGATATAATGGGACTTTTGAACTTTTGTGTTCTTGCTGTATTCAGGACTTTTAAATATGTAGCGACCGGTTCTTTGCTCCAACATGGCAAGCCATGCAGCTGCCAACCCGATGGAGCGGTTTCCCTCAGGCACAGTCTCTGTGAAAGCAAAAGCGTATTTCAGGTCACCTGCATCTCTGTCCAAAACAAAGTTGGTACAGTGAGGATTCCCTTTGATTATCCTGGAGAGACTGACTGCACAACATTGTCTCCACTTAAGGCATTCTGCCCCAGGTCCTTGCCAAATAAATCAAATCAAACCATGGCAAGGTGACTGGGAATATAGTCGAATACAAACAGTGTAGTTATTCCATCCGTAAGGCAATCAAAAGCCAGTATAGAGACAAAGTGGACTCGCAATTCAACGGCTCATACACGAGATGCATGTGGCAGGGTATACAGACAATCACGGATTACAAAGGGAAAACCAGCCAAGTCGCGTACACCGACGTCTTGCTCCCGGACAAGCTAAAACACCTTCTTCGCCCACTTTGAGGATAACAGAGTGCCACTGACGTGGCCCGCTTCCAAGGACTGTGGGCTCTCGAGAATGAGGTCTGATACCAACAGGCCCAGAGACTGTTTCTATCTACAAGCCATCAGACTGCTGAACACTTGAACAGGACTGACCACCTGCTCTGATACTCTGCACCTTAACACACATATACTGTACAATCATGCTACACACACAACTGCTGTTACCAGGTTGTTATCATACTGCTCAGTTTATACACTGCCCCTCATCCCCCTCTTCCCCAATACAAGTGTAAATATTGGACTGTAAATTGTGCCTTCCTGTACTACAAATGTTATAAATGTTTATTATCATAAATGTTTATTCTATTCTTGTCATACCCTGATCTGTTTCACCTGTCTTTGTGCTTTTCTCCACACCCCTCCATGTGTCGCCTGTCTTCCCCATTATCCCCAGTGTATTTATACTTGTGTTCTCTGTTTGTCTGTTGCCAGTTCGTTTTGTTTCGTCAAGCCTACCAGCCTTTTTTGCCGTGCTCCTGTCTTTCTCTAGTTCCTGTTTTCTAGTTTTTCCAGTTTTGACCATTCTGCCTGCCCTGACCCTGAGCCTGCCTGCCGTTCTGTACTTTTTCACACCACCCTGGATTACTGACCTCTGCCTGCCCTGACCCTGACCGCCGTTCTGTATCTTTCGGACTCTGATCTTGATTACTGACCTCTGCCTGCGCTTGACCTGCCATTTGACTGACCCTTGTTTTTGTAATAAACGTTTGTTACTTCAAAACTGTCTGCATCTGGGTCTTCTCCTGAGCTTTGACAATTCTACTGAGCCATTTACTTTATGTTCTTATTCTTATCTTTCATTATTTCTTATTGTTGTTGCAGTCGAGAAGGAACCTGCAAGTAAGCATTTCATTGGATGATGTATACCATGTGTTTCTCTTACATATGACTAATACAACTTAAACTCGTTAGTTGCATATAATTACAGTAAATCAGAAAATGAACAATGTAATAGAAGTTGAAAGGCATTGATGACAATGTACTGTATACCAGCTTTAAGATGCACTGCGACCTCATCTCTTAAATTGGCCCACGTCTCACGTCTCAATTATGATAGCTCATGTGTGGTGAGCCCTCTAGAGCAAAATGGCGGCCTTGCATATGAGTTACCCATGAAAAGTGCCTTGAGACTTAGAGTGGATGGTTCACTCGTTTGATGGTTTTTGCATATTTTTCAACTTAGTGTTGTCTTGAGTTGTACAACTTGTTTGTTACCTAAATATTAAGGCCCAGTGCAATTAAAATGATGTTTATCAGATTGTATAACAGCTGATGAAACTAACACTGTAAAAGTGTGATTTTTTTTAAAATCATTGTTCTTTCCTGATAGTTCCTTGTTGAAAATACAATTTACAGGACCTTCTAAATCAGCAGGTTTTGAATGAGTGGAGTTACTGTTGCTTAGAGACATCACCATGTGGTAAATTAGTTAATGAACCAATAATAGAGTTCCAAACCTCTCTGCCAATAACTGCAAGTTTTCATTTTTTCACTCCCAACTTAGACCACTCCCAGACAGTCGTAGCACGTTTATTGCTTGAGAATACATTTTTTGCTAAAGAGCTATATTTGTTTATTTACCATTTTAATCGAAAACGATCACTTAATTGTTATACCGAAATGATTTGATATTGTCACGTTCGTCATAACGAGGAGACCAAGGAGCAGCGTGAGTTGAATACATTCTTCTTTATTTAAATGAAGAACACTAAACAACATAGCAATACGAACGTGACGCTATAAACACGAGTGCTGACATGCAACGACACATTGACAATAACCCACAAAACCAAAATGGAAAATGGCAACCTAAATAGGATCCCCAATCAGAAACAACGATAAACAGTTGCCTCTGATTGGGATCCAATTCGGGCCACCATAGACCTACATTTACCTAGACAAACCAAAACCCCATAGATGTACAAAAAACCCTAGACAAGACAAAAACAAACATACCACCCTCGTCACACCCTGACCTAACCAAAATAATAAAGAAAACAAAGATAACTAAGGTCAGGGCGTGACAGTACCCCCCCCCCCCCCCCCCAAAGGTTTCGGACTCCCGACCGCAAACCTAAACCTATATGGGAGGGTCTGGGTGGGCATCTAACCTCGGTGGAGGCTCTGGTTCTGGACGCCGAGTCCGCTCTTATAGCACTGACCCGCAGATCATCGTCGGAGGCCCTGGGCTGGGGACCCTCGTTGCGAGGATCATCGCCGGATGTTCTGGACTGAGGACCGTTGCTGGAGACCCCGGACTGGGGACCGTCGCTGGAGACCCCGGACTGGGGACCGTCGCTGGAGACCCCGGACTGTGGCCCATCGTTGGAGACCCCGGACTGTGGCCCATCGTTGGAGGTTCCGAACTGTGGCCCATCGTTGGAGGTTCCGGACTGTGGCCCGTTGCAGGACGCTCTGGACTGGGTACTGTTGCAGGACGCTCTGGACTGGGTACTGTCGCCGGACGCTCTGGACTGGGTACTGTCGCCGGACGCTCTGGACTGGGTACTGTCGCCGGACGCTCTGGACTGGGTACTGTCGCCGGACGCTCTGGACTGGGTACTATTGCCGGACGTTCTGTACTGCCGAGGCGCACTGTAGGCCTGGTGCGTGGTGCCGGCACTGGTGGTACCGGGCTAGGGACACGCACCTCAGGGCGAGTGTGAGGAGCAGGAGCAGGGCATCATTACATGCATTGTTTGTCTTCTCTGGGGGTCATGTATGAATTACAGTATGTAATGTTCACCATTTGGTCATAAACTCAGCAAAAAAAGAAAAGTCCCCTTTTCAGGACCCTTTCAAAGATAATTTGTAAAAATCCAAATTACTTCACAGCTCTTCGTTGTAAAGGGTTTAAACACTGTTTCTCATGCTTGTTCAATGAACCATAAACAATTAATGAACATGCACCTGTGGAACGGTCGTTAAGACACTAACAGCTTACAGACGGTAGGTAATTATGGTCACAGTTATGAAAACTTAGCATACTAAAGAGGCCTTTCTACTGACTCTGAAAAACACCAAAATAAAGATGCCCAGGGTTCCTGCTCATCTACGTGAATGTGCCTTAGGCATGCTGCAATGAGGCGTGAGGACTACAGATGTGGCCAGGGCTATAAATTGCATCGTCCGTACTCTAAGACACCTAAGACAGAGCTACAGGGAGACAGGATGGACAGCTGATTGTCCTCGCACTGGCAGACCACATGTAACAACACCTGCACAGGATCAGTACATCTGAACATCACACCTGCAGGACAGGTACAGGATGGCAACAACTGACCAAGTTACACCAGGATCGCACAATCCCTACATCAGTGCTCAGACTGTCCACAATAGGCTGAGAGAGGCTGGACTGAGGGCTTGTAGGCCTGTTGTAAGGCAGGTCCTCACCAGACATCACCGGCAACAACGTCGCCTATGGGTACAAACCCACCGTCGCTGGACCAGACAGGACTGTCAAAAAGTGCTCTTCACTGACGAGTCGTGGGTTTGTCTCACCAGGGGTGATGGTCAGATTCACGTTTATCATTGAAGGAATGAACATTACACCAAGGTCTGTACTCTGGAGCGGGATCGATTTGGAGGTGGAGGGTCCGTCATGGTCTGGGGCAGTGTGAGGGCTAGGGCCATTCCCCCCAGAAATGTCCAGGAACTTGCAGGTGCCTTGGTGGAAGAGTGGGGTAACATCTCACAAATCTGGCAAATCTGGTGCAGTCCATGAGGAGGAGATGCACTGTAGTACTTAATGCAGCTGGTGGCCACACCAGACACTGACTGTTACTTTTGATTTAGACCCCCCTTTTGTTCAGGGACACATTATTCCATTTATGTTAGTCACATGTCTGTGGAACTTGTTCACTTCATGTCTCAGTTGTTGAATCTTATGTTCATACAAATATTTACATGTTAAGTTTGCTGAAAATAAACAGAGTTGACAATGAGAGGACGTTTTTTGCTGAGTTTAGTTTTAATTTGAAGGGCCGGTCTGTCGGAGATGCAGGTGCATCTCAATTATTAACATTTTCTTCCTCTCCTAGTCTCTTATCTGTCGTCTGTGTTTAGTCCCTCTAGCCAATCAGTAACACTAATTGATCAACGTGCCAGGTTGAAACGAATACAGACTATGATGCTCCCACACTGTAAAGTAATTTACATGCAGCTCATTGGAAAGTAAAATGCTCTGTTTACAGTTTTTGACAATTGGTTACACATGATTTCTGAACCTATGGCTCCTTTTCTCTAGACTCCACACACGAAACCCAAAACACACACAACATGCAAAACATCACACATCTCTTGCAAAACCAAACACTTAATTCAGAACTATTTTAACTCTTCTCAAAATTGTGTTTTTGCATCAAAACTACACATAAACCGTCAAATGATTAGCTCTTATACACGTCAACTACACACGGATGTGACAAATGTAAAACACCACTATCTTGTGTCTTCTGCATGTTCAGTGTGCAGTGGAGTCCACGGCAGTTTGTCATAACACTCACACATACATGTATATGCACAAATATATACAGTATTCAGTATACATTTACACTATAAACAGACATGCAAGGGGGGAAAAATACATTGTATTTCTTTCTCAAAACATTGTATTTTCATCCAGATTTCAGGATGAACAGTAACAGACAAAACAAATACTCTCTTTCCAAAATTGGCTCCCATTGTTGTCCAAACCAAGGAAGGCAACCTGAAGCCTATTTATAGTACTCAAGCTCTGATTTCTAAGTGAAGAAATGAACTACAGTATAAGTGTTTTCACATGTGAGCACTGTGTCTAGGTAATCAGTAAATGAGTGTGGTATTTGGGATGGCAGTGTTTTCCAAACGAAACACAAGACCTGTTAGTTTTGAATGATGTGTCTAATGTTGAGAACTGTGTTTAGTGTTTTGCAAAAAGTGTGTTTTACAATTGCAAACTCAGTGTAAAGCAGATAATGTGCTTGTAGTTTTGCAGACTTGGTCTGAAAATTAGGTACATGAGTTAATGGTTTCACTGAGTCAAGTACCACTTTTAGTGTGTAAGCGATTGTGAAAAACGGTAATATTAAAGTACACCTACTGTAATATAAATATGTATCAAAGCAAGTACTGTGTAATGACTCACAGTATAATACCTTACAATTGACTGTACTATCCTGGAAAAATCAGAATGAATGAATGAATGGATGATTGAATGAATGAAATTCATTTAGGGGAGGGGTTTGTTTTTAGTACTGCACTACTCTCTCCTCTTCTATCCTATCATCTCTCCTTCTGCTAAATCCTTGTCCCTCCTGTCTCACGATTCTGCCTCTTCGACCCTACTCTCCTCCCTTTCCGCAACCTATGACTCGCACTGTCCCCTTTCCTCCGGCCGGATCGGCCCTCCCCTCCTACTCCATGGCTGAGTGACTCATTGCAATCTTGCAGAACAGGGCTGCAGGCAGCAAAAATTGAGGAAAACTAAACTTCCAGAGGACCTATCATCCTTTTGCTCCCTTCTCTTCCTCTGTATCTGCTGCTAAAGCCCCTTTCTACCACTCTAAATTTCAATCATCTGCCTCTAACCCTAGGAAACTATTTTCCTCCTCCCTCTCTGCATACAACTTTGTCAACCACTTTGAAAAGAAGGTTGACGACATCCGCTACTCATTCACTCAGCATATTGAGTCTACTGGTCTCACTCATAAAGAACTACCCTAAACATGGACCTCTTTCTCCCCTCTATCTCCAGATGACATCCTGCGACTTGTGAGGTCTGGCCGCCTGGAAACCTGCCCACTCGACCCTATCTGCTCCTTCCTTCTCCAGACCTCTGGAGACCTTCTCCCATTCCTCACTTCCCTCATCAACTCATCCCTGACCACTGACTGCATCCCCTCTGACTTCAAAATGGCCTGAGTCACTCCCCTCCTCAAGAAACCAACACTCGACTCACCTGACGTCAAACTATAGACCTGTATCCCTTCTTTGTTTTCTCACCAAAACACTTGAGTGTGCTGTATCTGATCAACTTTCTCCTTCTCTCCCAGAACAATTTTCCTGACCCTAACAAATCAGACTTCAAGACGGGTCACTTAACCAAGACTGTGCTTCTCTGTTTCACAGAGACTCTCCGCACTGCCAAAGCTGACTCTCCCTCCTCTGTTCTCATCCTCCTAGATGCAGTACCAGTCAAAGGTTTGAACACACCTCTTCATTCTAGGGTTTTCTTTATTTTTTACTATTTTCTACATTGTAGAATAATAGTGAAGACATCAAAACTATGAAATAACACATATGGAATCATGTAAAACAAGTCAATATATATTTTAGATTCTTCAAGTTAGCCACTCTTTGCCTTGATAACAGTTTTGCACACTTTTGGCATTCTCCCAACTAGCTTCACCTGGAATGATTTTCCAACAGTCTTGGAGTTCCCACATATGCTGAGCACTTGTTGGCTGCTTTTCCTTCACTCTGCGGTTCAACTCATCCCAAACCATCTCAATTGGGTTGGGTGATTGTGGAGGCCAGGTCATCTGATACAGTACTCCATCACTCTCCATCACTTTCCTGGTCAAATAGCCCTTACACAGCCTGGAGGTGCATTGGGTCATTGTCCTGTTGAAAAACAAATGATAGCCCCACTAAGGGCAAACCAGATGGGATGGCGTATCACTGCAGAATTCTGTGGTAGCCATGCTCATTAAGTGTGCCTTGACTCCTAAATAAATTACAGACAGTGTCACCAGCAAAGCACCACCACACCTCTTCCTCCATGCTTCACAGTAAGAACCACACATGCAGAGATCATCCATTCACTTACTCTGCGTCTCAGAAAGACAAGGCGGTTAGAACCAAAAATCACAAATTTGGTCTCATCAGAACATTGGACAGATTTCCACTGGTCTAATGTCCGTTGCTTGTGTTTCTTGGCCCAAGCAAGTCTCTTCTTTTTGGTGTCCTTTAGTAGCTGTTTCTTTTGGTAGTCAGGCCTACTATTGTTGTGTCATCTGCAAACGTGATGATTGAGTTGCAGGTGTGCGTATCCACGCAGTCATGGGTGAACAGACACTACTGGTGTCCCCCAGGGCTCTCCTTTTCTCTCTGTACACCAAGTCAATCTGCTCTGTCATATCCTCACATGGTCTCTCCTATCATTGCTATGCAGATGACACTCAACTACTTTTCTCCTTCCCCAATCTGACACCCAGGTGGTGACACGCATCTCTGTGTGCCTGGCAGACATCTCAAATTAAATGTCGGCCCATCACTTCAACCTCGACAAGAGGGAACTGCTCTTCCTCCCGGGGAAGGCCTGCCTGCTCAAAAACCTCTTCATCACGGTTGACAACTCCACCGTGTCACCTCCCAAAGAACCTTGGCGTGACCCTGGACAACACCCTCTCGTTCTCTGCAAATGTCAAAGCAGTGACCTGTTCCTGCAGGTGCATGCTCCACAACATCCGTGGAGTATGACCCTACCTCACACAGGAAGAGGCGTAGGTCCTAATCCAGGCACTTCTCTCATGTCTGGACTACTGTAACTTGCTGTTGGCTGGGCTCCCCACTTGTTCCATCAAACCCCTGCAACTTATCCAGAATGCAGCAGCCCGCCTGGTTTTCAACCTTCCCAAGTTCTCTCACGTCACCCCACTTCTCTGCACACTCCACTGGCTTCCAGTCAGAGCTCGCATCCACTACAAGACCATACCCTACCTTCAGGCAACGCTCTAACCCTAGCCTCTCTGGGATATGTAGCGTCCCACCTCGCCAACAGCCAGTGAAATTGCAGGGCGCCAAATTCAAACAACAGAAATCTCATAATTAAAATTCCTCAAACATACAAGTCTTATACACCATTTTAAAGATACACTTCTTGTTAATCCAGCCACAGTGTCTGAAAAGCACACCTTGCAATTATGTTAGGTCAGAGCCTAGCTACAGAAAACCATACAGCTATTTTCCAAAGAAGGAGAGGTGTCACAAAATACATAAATAGCGTTAAAATTAATCACTAACCTTTGATGATCTTCACCGGAGGGCACTCCCAGGACTCCATGTTAGACAATAAATGTGTGTTTTGTTCGAAAAAGTTAATCCTTATGTCCAAAAACATCATTTGTAATTGGTGCGTTATGTTCAGAAATGTATTTTCTCAAACAAACATCCAGTGAAAGTGCAGAGAGCCACATCAAATTAACAGAAATACTCATCATAAACATTGATCTAAGATACAAGTGTTATACATACGATTAGAGATAAACTTCTCCTTAATGCAACCGCTGTGTCAGATTTAAAAAAAACTTTATGATAAAAGTACACCATGCAATTATGTTAGGTCAGTGCCTAGCCACAGAAAAACATGCAGCCATTTTTCAACCAAGCAGAGGTATCACATGACTCAGCATTATAAATATTCACTTACCTTTGATGATCTTCATCGGAATGCACTCCCGGGAATCCCAGTTCCACAATAAATGTTTGTTTTGTTCAAAAAAGTCCATCATTTATGTCCAAATACCTCATTTTTGTTTGCACATTTAGTTTACAAATCCAAATTCACAAGGCGCAGGCACTTAGTCCTGACAAAAAGTCAAAACAGTTCCATTACAGTTCGTAGAAACATGTCAAACGATGTATATAATCAATCTTTAGAATGTTTTTATCATAAATCTTCAATAATATTCCAACCGGACAATTCCTTTGTCTTTAGAAATGAAAGGGAATGCAGCTTGTTCCTACGGCCGCACGCGTGACTTAGCTCACCTGGACACCTGGTTCAAACAGCTCTTATTCGCTCCCCCTTCATAGTAGAAGCCTGAAGGTTCTAAAGACTGTTGACATCTAGTGGAGGCCTTAGGAAGTGCAATCTGACCCCATTTACACTGTATACTGGATAGGCAAAGACTTGAAAACCTACAAACCTACAAATTTCCCACTTCCTGGTTGGATTTCCCCCCCCCCATTTTTGCCTGCCATATGAGTTCTGTTATGCTCACAGACATTATTCAAACAGTTTTTAGAAACTACCGAGTGTTTTCTATTCAAATCGACTAATTATATGCATATTCTAGCTTCTGGGCCTGAGTAGCAGGCGGTTTACTCTGGGCACCTTATTCATCCAAGCTTATTCCACCAATACTGCCCCCCAGTCCCAAAGAAGCTAGACCCCAACCCGAGCACTCCATTCTGCTCTTCACTGTCCTGGCACCCCAATGGTAGAACAAGCTTGCCCCTGAAATTAGGCAGAGTCCGTGCCCAATTCCAACAGTATCTCAAATAATCGTTCTCCTCTTCACCTAAACCCTTCCCCAAAAATGCTTTGAACAAAATAAAAATAACGCTTAACCAGCACTTGCACTTGCACTTGACCCCCCCCCCCCCCTTCTAGCTCTACTGTTAGCTACGTTATTGAGGAAAAATGTCCTTTCTATGCCTCTGATATGTGGTTGTCCCACCTATCTATCTAAAGATGAATGCACTGCCTGTAAGCCGCTCGTCTGCTAAATTACTCAAATGTAAATGTGACAATCAGTCCATCAATTAGTTCGTTTTTTTTAGGAGTGGGTGTAGATAGGTTTGGAGTCTAATAGGGCACAATAAACATACGAGTTAAATTGGTAAAGCATTCTTACTCACGGGTCCAACAATATGGCCTCTTATAAGGCAGGTCTCAAAATATTTTAATGACCCCCAAAAAACAATACCATGCACCCAACAGTGGTCAACAGGTTGGTGGCTCTCCTAAAATCTGGTACGGTACTTGATGGACTGTATTCTGTTGATTTGAAATTGCAGTACCATTCAAAATACAGCAATTTTCTCACAATGCACTCACTATACAGTCTCTTGCAGTAAAATGTTTCAGAGTTTTTTAAACGTTGATAATGCCTCAAATTACCATAATAATTATAGTTTTCCGTGACAGTGCATCTAATCTGTAACCTGCCTCCACACTTCACATCAAATATGCACTTGCACACTTCCCGTCGTGGATTTAGGGCGTTTGCACTATTGTTCAATTCATTATAGGGATTTTGCAAGTGCACACTTTGGAAGAAGGGAGTGCTCTTTGATGAGTGCCTGCCCGTGGATGTTAAACAGCAAATCCAACACTTCCAATTAGGATGATCAAGAGCAGGAAACCAAATCACACAACGAGCAATTTCACCATCAGACAATTAACCGCATGTAATTCCCAGTGTTAGAAGACACACCTAAAATATGCTCACATCAATTATGCTCAGAGGGTAATTATTGACAAGAGTTGCCACTAGGTTTTAGTTTCAGCCACAAAACTGAAATATGCAGATTACGTATAAACAAGGCTGGGACGATAGCAGAGTGACTGCTTAAGAAGTGGGATCGGGGAGAATTACATTATTTTTATCTTCAAAAGACTACCCTTTCCCTTAAGTCTTGAAAAGGCTTTCATGCTCGAGATATTTGTGTCTCTCTGAATGTGGTGTGCTCCTGTTACATCTGCTGTGAAGTTCTAAAAGTCTACTGTGTTACAAAAGGTTTTGATAATAGGGCATAAAAACACAAAGCAGACAGAGCACGTCACACAAAATATCCATTAGCCTATATTTATCTGATTTGAGATGGAGGTTCCATGATAATTGTGAGTCTCTTTTAAAATCATGGCGCAAACATTTAGCTTAATATAAGGAATTTGAAATGATTTGTTTTTACTTTTACTTTTGATACGTATATTTTTGCAATTACATTTACTTTTGATTCTTAAATATATTTAAAACCAAATACTTTTTGACTTTTACTCAAGGAGGATTTTACTGGGTGACACACTTGAGGCATTTTCTATTAAGATATCTTTACGTTTACTCAAGTATGACAATTGGGTACTTTTTCCACGACTGATGACAGCACATTTGGAGTTTGCCAAAAGGACTCTCAGACCAAGATTTTCTGGTCTGATGACACCAAGATTAAACTCTTTGGCCTGAATGCCAAGCGCCAGGTCCGGAAGAAACCTGGCACCATCCCTAACGTGAAGCATGGTGGTGGCAGCATCATGCTGTGGGGATGTTTTCAGTGGCTGGGATTCGGAGACTAGTCAGGATCGAGGGAAAGGTGAATGGAGCAAAGTACAGTGAGATCCTTGATGAAAACCTGCTCCAGAGTTCGCAGGACCTCAGACTGGTGTGAAGGTTAACCTTCCAACAGGACAACGACCCTAAGCAAACAGCCAAGACAATTCGGGACAAGTCTCTGAATGTCCTTGATTGGCCCAGCCAGAGCCCAGACTCGAAACGCACTGTATATGTCTCATTCACAGATCACTACAACCAGTTCGTTGGACTAGGTATAGTTTCTGCTCTGACGTGCACTGTGGGACCTTATATAAACAGGTGTGTTAATTTTTTAAATTAGGTCCAAACAACTGAATTGGCCACAGTTGGACTCCAAAGTTGTAACATCTCAAGGATGATCAAATGAAATTAGCTGCACCTGAGCTCAATTTGTGTCATTGCAAAGGGGTGTGAAAACTTAAAGAAATAAGTAATTTACTTATTTCTGTATTAATAAGTTTTCACTTTGTCATTATGGGGTAACTGTGTGTAGATGGGTGGAGATTTTTATTTATTTAATCCATTTTGAATTCAGGCTCTAACACAACAAAATATGGAATAAGTCAAGGGGTAAAACTACTTTCTAAAGGCACTGTATCTTTAGAGAAACTGCCCAATGTGAGCATTGAGCGCACACCATTTTTTTTAATGAAATGGAATTCAAATAGTTGAATGAACATTGGCCAATTAGTTGTTAAAAAAACAAAATATAGCCAACATTTTGGTTTATCGCTCAGCACTGTCACTGACATACATACTTACTTAGGCCCGCCCGCTCTCGCTCGCTCCTTCCTACCTTCCTTCCTTCCTTCCTTCCATCCATCCATCCATCCATACTTACTTACTTATTTACTTACTGTCCAAAAGCATCTTAAGGCTAAATGTATTGTTATATCCTTCATACAATGTAAACCCCAATGTACTGTCATTAATCAAAACATTCAAGGAAACTCATTGCACTTAATATATCTGCGTACAGATTTGCTAGTCAGTACTCAAACTGATATTGACCCTGTAGGGCAGGTATTCTCAAACTGAGGTACACGCAATACCATTCGGGGTACGCCAAATAAAAATGTGATTCACATTTAAAAAATATATATATATACTATATATATATATTTTCCAACGGGGCTATACATTTGGGTGAGGTTTTTTTCTCGCCTGAGTAGCCTCATTTCACTGCCAAAAATAAAACTATCTAGTGTTCAGTGAAATAACAACACAATGTCAAATATAGGTAGCCTCGTCAAATAATTAACATCCAATCACAATAACCGTTACACTCTCGCAGGAATTCCACGAACGGTCTGTAAGTAGCCAAACGTAGCTGCTGCTCATTCGATTTGCTTGAAAATTGATAAATGGTTTTAAAAAAGTAAGGTCCGCGTCCATAGAGACACAAAACAGCTCTTAGTACTGTTACTACCAGCAATACTACACCTGCACCTGTCGACGACACAAGTTGTTCTGCTTCCACAAACACATCCAAATGCTAGCATCTTTAACTATACATTTGTTGTTAGCCCAGCAAGTATGGACAATGACAGTTGTGAATCTGATGCAGCCGAAGAGCTACTGCCTCCTTAACCCGGAAAGCACCAAACAACAGACAGGGACGTTGGACCATCGAAGAGGTGCAAATATGAGGAGAACAACATTGATTTGGGGTTCACTTATATTGGGAGTAGCGCTTTTCCACAGCCACAGTGTGTTATATGTGCAAAAGTAATATCTCACAACTTGATGAAACCTTCACTCTTGAGCAGACATTTAGAAACAAAACATGCCAATGTGGGAACATGGGAATTTTATGAGCGACAATTAAGACGACTTTCGATTAGTAAGACATGTACACTACCGTTCAAAAGTTTGGGGTCACTTAGAAATGTCCTTGTTTTTGAAAGAAAAGCACATTTTTTGACCATTAAGATGACATCAAATTGATCAGAAATACAGTGTAGACATTGTTAATGTTGTAAATGACTATTGTAGCTGGAAACGGTAGATAGTTTAATGAAATATCTACATAGGCGTACAGAGGCCCATTATTAGCAACCATCACTCCTGTGTTCCAATGGCACGTTGTGTTAGCTAATCCAAGTTTATTATTTTAAAAGACTAATTGGTCATTAGAAAACCCTTTTTCAATTATGTTAGCACAGGTGAAAACTGTTGTGCTTATTAAAGAAGCAATAAAACTGGCCTTCTTTAGACTAGTTGAGAATCTGGAGCATCAGCATTTGTGGGTTCAATTACAGGCTCAAAATGGCCAGAAACAAAGACCTTTCTTCTGAAACTTGTTAGTCTATTCTTGTTCTGAGAAACGAAGGCTATTCCATGTGAGAAATTGCCAAGAAACTGAAGATCTTGTACAACACTGTGTACTACTCCCTTCACAGAACAGCTCAAACTGGCTCTAACCAGAATAGAAAGAGGAGTGGGAGGCCCCGGTGAACAACTGAGCAAGAGGACAAGTACATTAGAGTGCCTAGTTTGAGAAACAGATGCCTCACAAGTCCTCAACTGGCTGCTTCATTAAATATTACACACAAAACACCAGTATAATGGACAAAAAAATTGCTTTTCTTTCAAAAACAAGGACATTTCTAAGTGACACCAACATTTTGAACGGTAGTGTATAAAAGAAACAGATACCATTAATAAGAAGTGGCTAGAAGCTGGTGAGCTACCGAGTGGCTAGGACAGGCAAGCCCCATACTAATGTGAAGGACTTAATTATATTTCTACTGCTGCGGATATGGCTGGGACAATGCTGGGGGAAATGGCCAAAAAAAACTATACAGACAATTGCTTCATCAAACAACACTGTTTCACGACACATCAGCGACATGGTAGGATATGCTTTGAAACAATTACTGCTTCACATACAAGCCAGTGAATTCTATGCTTTACAGCTGGATGAGTAAACAGATTTGGCTGGCTTGATATAGCTCCTGGTATATGTCCATTACGTTTATGGGGGGTCAATTAAGGAAGACATCCTCTTCTGGAAACCAGGACAACGGGAGAGGATATATTTTAAGTACTGGAAAGCTTTGTGACATCGAATGGACTTTGGTGGTCAAGATGTGAAGGTACAGTGCCTTGCGAAAGTATTCGGCCCCCTTGAACTTTGCGACCTTTTGCCACATTTCAGGCTTCAAACATAAAGATATAAAACTGTATTTTTTTGTGAAGAATCAACAACAAGTGGGACACAATCATGAAGTGGAACGACATTTATTGGATATTTCAAACTTTTTTAACAAATCAAAAACTGAAAAACTGGGCGTGCAAAATTATTCAGCCCCTTTACTTTCAGTGCAGCAAACTCTCTCCAGAAGTTCAGTGAGGATCTCTGAATGATCCAATGTTGACCTAAATGACTAATGATGATAAATACAATCCACCTGTGTGTAATCAAGTCTCCGTATAAATGCACCTGCACTGTGATAGTCTCAGAGGTCCGTTAAAAGCGCAGAGAGCATCATGAAGAACAAGGAACACACCAGGCAGGTCCGAGATACTGTTGTGAAGAAGTTTAAAGCCGGATTTGGATACAAAAAGATTTCCCAAGCTTTAAACATCCCAAGGAGCACTGTGCAAGCGATAATATTGAAATGGAAGGAGTATCAGACCACTGCAAATCTACCAAGACCTGGCCGTCCCTCTAAACTTTCAGCTCATACAAGGAGAAGACTGATCAGAGATGCAGCCAAGAGGCCCATGATCACTCTGGATGAACTGCAGAGATCTACAGCTGAGGTGGGAGACTCTGTCCATAGGACAACAATCAGTCGTATAGTGCACAAATCTGGCCTTTATGGAAGAGTGGCAAGAAGAAAGCCATTTCTTAAAGATATCCATAAAAAGTGTAGTTTAAAGTTTGCCACAAGCCACCTGGGAGACACACCAAACATGTGGAAGAAGGTGCTCTGGTCAGATGAAACCAAAATTGAACTTTTTGGCAACAATGCAAAACGTTATGTTTGGCGTAAAAGCAACACAGCTCATCACTCTGAACACACCATCCCCACTGTCAAACATGGTGGTGGCAGCATCATGGTTTGGGCCTGCTTTTCTTCAGCAGGGACAGGGAAGATGGTTAAAATTGATGGGAAGATGGATGGAGCCAAATACAGGACCATTCTGGAAGAAAACCTGATGGAGTCTGCAAAAGACCTGAGACTGGGACGGAGATTTGTCTTCCAACAAGACACTGATCCAAAACATAAAGCAAAATCTACAATGGAATGGTTCAAAAATAAACATATCCAGGTGTTAGAATGGCCAAGTCAAAGTCCAGACCTGAATCCAATTGAGAATCTGTGGAAAGAACTGAAAACTGCTGTTCACAAATGCTCTCCATCCAACCTCACTGAGCTCGAGCTGTTTTGCAAGGAGGAATGGGAAAAAATGTCAGTCTCTCGATGTGCAAAACTGATAGAGACATACCCCAAGCGACTTACAGCTGTAATCACAGCAAAAGGTGGCGCTACAAAGTATTAACTTAAGGGGGCTGAATCATTTTGCACGCCCAATTTTTCAGTTTTTGATTTGTTAAAAAAGTTTGAAATATCCAATAAATGTCGTTCCACTTCATGATTGTGTCCCACTTGTTGTTGATTCTTCACAAAAAAATACAGTTTTATATCTTTATGTTTGAAGCCTGAAATGTGGCAAAAGGTCGCAAAGTTCAAGGGGGCCGAATACTTTCGCAAGGCACTGTATCTGTACTGATGTCGCAAAAGCCATGACAGGGAGACATAGTGGAGCAGTTGCTCCCGACGGCACTTGGGTACACTGCAGCATCCACCGAGAGGCTCTTGCTGCTAAGAGAATGCCTGACAGCTTGAAAGACATTTTGGACACTACAGTGAAAATGGTTAACTTTGTTAAAGTAAGGCACCTGGACTCTCATGTATTTTCTGCACTATGCAATGATATAGGCAGGGACCATGTCATGTTTTTACAACATACAGACGTGCGTTGGTTATCAAGGGGCAAGGGGCAAAAAACATGTTGTTTTTAAATTGAGAGACGAGCTTAAAGTTTTTTTCACTTACCATCATTTTCACTTGTCTGGCCACTTGCATGATGACGAGTTTCTCACACGACTGGCCTATTTGGGTGTTGTTTTTTCTCACCTGAATGATCTGAATCTAGGATTACAGGGACTCTCTACAACTACAGTATATTAAATGTGCGGGACGGAAATTGAGGCTATGATTTAAGAAGTTTGAGCTCTTCTCTGTCTGCATTAACAAAGACAACAAACAGCTATTTCCATCATTGTATGATTTTTTGTGTGCAAATGAACTCAAGCTTACGGACAATGTCAAATGTGATACAGCGAAGCACCTGAGTGAGTTGGTCGCCCAATTACGCAGGTACTTTCCAGAAACGGATGACACAAACAACTGTATTTGTTATCCCTTTCATGTCCTGCCTCCAGTCCACTTACCAATATCTGAACAAAAGAACCTCATCGAAATTTCAACAAACTGTTCTGTGAAAAGGTCATTTAATCAAAAGCCACTGCCAGATTTCTGGATTGGGCTGCGCCCAGAATATCCTGCCTTGGAAAATCTCGCTGTTAAGACACTGATGCCCTTTGCAACCACGTACCTATGTGAGAGTGGATTCTCGGCCCTCAATAGCATGAAATCTAAATTCAGGCACTGACTGTGTGTGGAAAAAGACTGAGACTCTCTCCAATACAACCCAACATTGCAGACTTATGTGCATCCTTTCAAGCACAGCCTTCTCATTAACCTGTGGTGAGTTATTCACAATCTTTGATGAACAAATAAGGTTTTATATGTATAATGGTTAAGTAAAGAGAAAAATGATTTGTGCCCAGGCCCTATAAGAGCTCTTTGCCACGAGCCGGGTTGTGACAAACTCACACTCATTCTTATGTTTAAATGTATCGTATAGTGTGTGTGTGGCAGGCTTACAATGATGGCAAAAAAACAACATTTGAGAGTGTGCTGACCCTGGTGCTGGAGGGGGTATGCAGCTGGAGGTTGAATGTTTGAAGGGGTACGGGACTATAGAAAGTTTGGGAACCACTGCTGTAGGGGGTC
Source organism: Oncorhynchus clarkii lewisi (assembly GCF_045791955.1). NCBI lineage: Eukaryota > Metazoa > Chordata > Actinopteri > Salmoniformes > Salmonidae > Oncorhynchus > Oncorhynchus clarkii. Next base: position 32,804,712 of record NC_092161.1, read on the forward strand.
CAGATTTGAGTTGTATCAGCTTGATTTTATTTTGGTACGCCCCCACTAAGCCACATCTCCAATATCATTTCCTATTGTGCCTTGCATTTTCTAGTGAATTGTAGACCACTCATGACCGTATTTTTTTGTGACAAAGACATGCTTTTGAATTCGGCAATTTTCAGTCCTGTGGCCTTCACCAAGTGAGTTCCTAGGTTAATATTATCATTGAATTCTTATGACAATACATATCTCATACGGCCTTTGAGGCATAGATTTACCATAAGACATTGGTCTGAAACTCATGGTCAAAGGCCACATCAGGCCTGCAATTATGGTAGAAAAATTCCCTGGAATCTTGAACAGGGATTTCTAAAAATGTTGCCCGAAATTTTTCTACCCTACCTGCTAGTCACATTGGGTCCGATCAGATTAAGGAAATGTATGCTTTTCGTACACAAGCCTTTCCTAAGCACTTCTCAGTATTTGGTAATTAGAAAAATAACTTACCTTATTCAGTGGTGTAACGTGCTCTGCAGGTGTGCACACTACCTTGCACACTCTGAATATATTTCATTCAACAGCTGAAAACCCTCCCAATTGCTGGCCAACCGATTTTATTGTGGAGCTTTCATTCAATCAGGTTTTCTGGAACATTTATTTTATGGAATGCAATAAGGCATTATATATTTTTAAGGATCTCATCTCACTTGGTGAAATCTTTAGGGCAGAAAATGGATGAATGCAACAACCATGTCTCTGTCAATAACAAATACAGCCATGGGTAGTAACTGTACAATTTACTTGAAAGGAAATGCACTCTGGGAAATATTTTAACTAGACTTTAAATAAAGCATTTGATTAATTTAACGCAATACCATACGTATTTCATAAGGCCTTATTTTGAGGGCCTAATTTTACCCTTATACAGGGACCTGAAACTCATACACATCACTTTAAATCAAAACCACGCCCATTATTATCATATTTCCCAGCATGCTGTATTGCAGGTAGGTTTTTGGAATTGTTTGTTTCAATATCGATGGTTATGCATGTACATTGATTGATTGATTCATCATATGCTACATAAAAATACATAACATACATTTTTCTAAACTAAACTACTCAGTTAGATTTTTTTGCACCTGTTACTGAAATGTTTATTCTGGTTTGAGTATATTTGGTAGTCTCATAATGTTTCAAACATCAATCAAATCAATATATTTTCAGGCATTGCCAACACTTACTGTTGAAGGCTACCTATAGATCGACTTCATTACACATTTACTACCATAAATGACAAATTCATAATCAGTAGAAACGCAGGTTGATGTCACAGTTTGGTCAGTTGAACTGTTTGTATGTCGACTCAAAACATCCTAAGTAAACTTGCAGTTGTTGACATAGGTATTTCATAAAAGTTAGCCCTGCAACTAAAGTGTTGCCAAAGATTCTCACGGAAGAAAGGTTCAAAAGTTAGGATCCATATGAATGATGTAAGAGAATACTTCAAAATTGGATGGAGTTTTTCATGCATTCTAATTTGATGACACTTAGCTCAGGTATTTAATTTGATTTTCGAAAGAGCTGACTCAGATTCAGTTACTGTTATTCGATCTTACAAAACTTTGCTGACTGTGACTTTCTCACACAATCATGACCTTGAATCTAATCAGTGTTATCAGCAGTAGATTTAATCAAGCAGAAAAGGTACTGCATTTGGTAAACAACGTTAAATATGTCTCTCTTTCAACTTTATTTGCCATAACTTTGCACATCACCCAACTATTAACACTGGATAAATAAGTTATCCGATTTAAAGCAAGAATCCTTAGTTACATCCGTTTTTTGGAATTATGAATTAATAATATATGCCCATTGATTTTTAAATAATATAACTTCTAAATGCCTCATGAGCTTAGTTCAACTGTCGTACCCAATCAGAACCTAAACTATAACCTTGTTTTACTCCAATGTTTGTAAACAATGTAAACAAACACTGTATAGCCTCAAAACATGGATACAACAGTAATATTGATATAATGTATAGTCAGTCCTTGCATTCATAGCTCTGTCTATAAAGTTGAGAGTGGTTACATTTCTCCAGGCCTTCCTGCAACTTTTTACCATAACAGATATGGGTTGGCCAATTTGTTATTGTTTCAATTAAGTATTCAATTAAATTCAAATTTCACCATGTAAAATAAATCTGTGGGTTGAAAACTGTTTTCTGCCCCTCCCAAAAGATAGAATTTGTAGATAAATGGCCCACTTTCAAGGACTCATCCTCAAACAGTATCAAGCCTGGCCTGTTGAGGAGTGACGAACTCCATCCTAGCTGGAGGGGTGATCTCCTTCTATCTATCAACATAGACAGGGATCTAACTCCTCTAGCTCCTCAATGAGATAGCTTGTAGCCTGTTAGCCAGTCTGCCAGCTTATTGGAGTCTACCACTAGCACAGTCAGTGTAGTCAGCTTAGCTATTCCCATTGAGACAGTGTCTGTGTCTCGATCTAGGCTGGGCAAAACTTAACGTGGCGGTGTTCGTCATAGCAATCTCACTGGAATAAAGACCTCTTCCATTCCTGTCATTATTGAAAGTGATTGTGATTTCTACTTAATGTTAGATCCCTAACTTCCAAGGTAGTCATAGTCAATAAACTAATCACTGATCATAATCTTGATGTGATTTGGCCTGACTGAAACATGGCTCAAGCCTGATGAATTTACTGTATTAAATGAGGCCTCTCCTCCTGGTTACACCAGTGACCATATCCCCCACTCATCCCGCAAAGGTGGAGGTGTTGCTAACATTTACGACAGCAAATTTCAATTTACGAAACATAAAATTACTGTGTTTTCATCCTTTAGCTTCTTGTCATGAACTCTATGCAGCCTACTCAATACATTTTAGCTACTGTTTACAGGCCTCCTGGGCCGTATATAGCTTTCCTCACTGAGTTCCCTGAATTCCTATCAGACCTTGAAGTCATGGCAGAGAATATTGCCATTTTGGTGACTTCAATATCCACATTGAAAAGTCCACAGACCCACTCCAAAAGGCTTTCGGTGCCATCATCGACTCAGTAGGTTTTGTCCAACATGTCTCTAGACCTACTCATTGCCACAGTCATACCCTAGATCTAGTTTTATCCCGTGGAATAAATATTGTGGATCTAAATGTTTTTTTTTCTCATAATCCTGGACTATCGGACCAGCATCTTATTACGTTTGCAATGGCAACAAATGATCTGCTCAGACCCCAACCAAGGATCATCAAAAGCCGTGCTACAAATTGTCGGACAAACCAAAGATTCCTAGATGCCCTTCCAGACTCACTCCATCTACCCAAGGTCGTTGGAGTACAAAAATCAGTTAACCACCTAACTGAGGATATACATGTAACCTTGCATAGTACCCTCGATGCAGTCACACCCCTAAATAGATAAAAACATTTGTCACAAGAAATTAGCTCCCTGATATACATAAAATTCCCGAGCCCTGAAGCAAGCTTCCAGAAAATTGGAAGGGAAATGGCGCTCCGCCAAACTGGAAGTCTTCCTACTAGCTTGGAAAGACAGTACAGTGCAATATCGAGGAGGCCTCACTGCTGCTTGATCATCCTATTTTTCCAACCTAATTGAGGAGAATAAGAACAATACAAATTGTATTTTTGATACTGTCGCCAAGCTAATTACAAAGCAACATTCCCTAAGGAAGGAAGGCTTTCGCTACCTTAGAAAGCAAATGACAGACTACTCTTTGAATCAGCGTATTTCTCCAAAGCTCAGTTGTCCTTAGTCTAAACAGAACTGCCAGGACCTCAAAACACTCAAGTTTTTTAATCCTGTATCTCACATTCATGAAAATAGTAATGGCCTCTAAACCTTCAAGCTGCATACTGAACCTTATTCCAACTAAACTACTGAAAGAGCTACTTCCTGTGCTTGGCCCGCCTATGTTGAACATAGTAAATGGCTCCCTATCCTCCGGATGTGTACAAAACTCACTAAAAGTGGAAGTAATAAAGCCTCTGCTGAAAATGTCAAAACTTGACCTGGAAAATGTAAAAAACTATTTGCTATTAGGAATCTCCCATTCCTCTCGCTCAAAAGGAAAAAGCTGTTGCACAGCAACTCACTGCCTTTCTGAAGACAAATAATGAGTACGGAACTGTCACGTTCTGACCTTAGTTCCTTTGTTTTGTCTTTGTTTTAGTATGGTCAGGGTGTGAGTTGGAGCGGGCAGTTTATGTTTGTTTTTCTATGTTGGTTTCTGTGTTCGGCCTAGTATGGTTCTCAATCAGAGGCAGGTGTCGTTAGTTGTCTCTGATTGAGAATCATACTTAGGTAGCCTTTTTCCACCTGTGTTTCGTGGGTGTTTATTTTCTGTCTTTGAATGTGTCGCCAAACAGGACTGTTTCGGTTTTCGTTCGTTCACTTTATTGTTTTTTTGTATTTCAGTGTAGCAGTTTTGATTCATTAAATATTACATCATGAACACTTACCACGCTGCAAATTGGTTCTCCGATCCTTCTCGCTACTCCTGTTCAGAAGAGGAGGACGAGATCCGTTACAGGAACGCTTCAGTCTGATTTTTAGACCCCATCATAGCACTGAGACTGCATTCTTGAAGGTGGTAAATTACCTTTTAACATACTGTAGTGGACTTCCATCAGTCCTGGAAGAAGGAATCCTACTTAAGATGCATCAGATAATACAGTGTCCCATTAAGTGGAAAAAACACCTTTAAAACAAAATCCCAACACCCCTTTCCGGTAATCTCATCACTTTAACCTGTTGCATTAATTTGGTCAAAATATAGAACCTGCTGTTTAACAAATCTGTTAGAATCTTCAAAAAGTTAATGCTGGTTTATGAGCTTAATATTCAGTACTGAAACATTTAATGTACCTGGATCTACTTTTATTTTAAACACTATTCCTCGTAATGGAAACATTAGCATGAAATTCACTGGTGTTACCCAAACTATAAAATTGAGTAATAATAATTGGAAATTGTCAAAAAAACAACAACCATATATTCAGTTCATATCCATATTATTAATATTTAATAATATTTAATTTATTTAATATTTAACTTCTCAGAATACTTTTTACACCACTTACGTACATCTACGTTTAGGTGTGCAAGTTTGTATATTATTACATTTTTTTCCATTATTACTTCATCAAATCTCTACAATTTCTCATGTTTTCGTATCTTCACAGAATCCCTATATAACGTTATAAATCTAAACTTATTATCCAAATTTCAATCAGCTTATTGTGCAACTCTATCATCTAAATTTCAAATTATTCAAATTTCAATCTCTTATTACACAAACTCTAGCTTAACACGTATTTCCATACTCACAAAACTCTCATATCACATTCACACAGAACTGTTCCCAAACACACTTACTCAGTATTGTTATAACTTACAGAAATATTTCCTTATTTCTAAAATAGAATTTGGTTGATAACAGTCATAATGACATCGCACTATCTTATGTCATATAATTTATTTCCTGGAATCTTTTGAGTAACGGCACCCCATAGGTCCTCACTATTTCACTTCAATTAATTAACAATAGAATCACTGATTTCACGAGTAGTAGGTGTCCCTTTTTCAAAACCCCACACCCTAACCTTAACCAGTTCCAGTCTCACTAGTCATAGACATCCCTTTTTCAGAACTCCATAACCTATGCTTTTAACTAGTCATACTATATTTTTTACTGATTTCACTATTCATGGGTGACTCTCAGAAGTCCCACAGCCTTTTAATCAGTCCTAACTTCACTAGTCATAGGTGTCCAGAACCCAACACCCTAGGCTTTTAGTTAGTCTTACTGGTCTCACCAGTCATGGGTATTTATTTTTCAGAACCCCACACCCTAGGCTTTTAACCAGTCACAAGGTTTGCTAGTTTTAGAGTTTTCGCAGAATCTCCACACCCTAGTATTTTACCTAGGCCTATCCTCACTAGTCATAAATAACAGTTCCCCGAATTGAGCAAGCAGGCGCATTTTGCTGTCTGCCTAGAATGATGTGGGGTTTCACACCCACACACATACACAAACACAAACATGAACCTTTTGCGCAGCAACAGGCCCCAGTCAGGACAACAGCTTTAAACTAGTGCTCAGGATTTAACACTTTGCTCTGTTTTCAGTAGATTACGAGGAACCAGTTCATTTTCTTCTGACTAACAGGAAACCATAGGTTTCACCTGTCAGCTCCTGGCTGTGTCCCAAGAACATCATGGGGCGTACTTCCCTAGTTAGATTCTTATTCTAAACACACAACAGTTAAAACAGGCCTTTACTAATACATGCACAATTCTATCTTATTTGATCTAGTTTCTTTAACAGTTTGTAGTACACAAGCATCAATAAGGTTTAACAGAAATTGCCCTCACAGTGTGATAATGTTGCGTCTAGGTGGTAGGTGTAGGAGTCAGGCGCAGGAGAGCAAGGATGTCTGAGAAGAGTGTTTTAATAAGAAAGTCCACCAACACAGGAATGGCACAATCGGAAAAGGTACAACGCCCTCGACAACAGAGAACCCGTGCAAACGTACAGAGGAACAAACAAAGTTCCGACAATCACACACTTAAGAATCCGTGAAAACAAATAACGGCATAACCTCACCGAGCACATCACAATGAAACACTAATCCCGCACAAAATTAGGCAGGCAACAGGGTACATATATACACACAGAAATTAACGCAAATGAAACCAGGTGTGAAAAAGAACCATAGACAAAACAAACAGAAAAGGAAAAAGATAGAAGTCGTGACAGTACCCCCCCCCCCTGACGCGCGGCTCCAACAGCTCGCTGACGCCGGCCTCGAGGACGACCCGGAGGACGAGGCGCAGGGCGATCCGCATGGAGGCGGTGAAACTCTCTCAGCATAGGTGGGTCAAATACGTCCTCCACCGGCACCCAGCATCTCTCCTCCAGACCGTACCCCTCCCAATCCACGAGGTACTGAAGGCCCCCCCACCCGACGCCTCGAGTCCAGTATGGACCAAACTGCATACGCCGGTGCCCAGTCGATGTCCAGGGGGGGCGGAGGGACTTCCCGCACCTCAGCTTCTTGAAGCGGACCAGCCACCACCGGCCTGTGTAGAGACACATGAAACGAGGGGTTAATACGGTAATAAGGGGGAGCAGTAACCTATAACACACCTCGTTTATTCTCATCAGGACTTTAAACGGCCCCACAAACCGCGGACCCAGCTTCCGGCAGGTCAGTCTGGCTCTGATGCCATGGTACCAGAACCGGCTGATAGCCCAACGCACTGGAAGGGCGATAGGTTCGTAGAGGAGTGGCGGAGTGAGTTCTGGGCCATCTCTGCCCAGGGGATATACTTCGCCCACCTCCCTGGCCGGTCCTGGCAATACGACCGCAGAAACCTACCCACATCCTGGTTCACTCTCTCCACCTGCCCATTACTCTCGGGGTGAAAACCCCCAAACGTTCCATGAACACCTTCCACGCCCTGGACGTGAACTGGGGACCCCGATCAGAAACAATGTCCTCAGGCACCCTGTAGTGCCGGAAGACGTGAGTAAACAGGGCCTCCGTCTGTAGGGCCGTAGGGAGACCGGGCAAAGGGAGGAGACAACAGGACTTAGAAAACCGATCCACAACGACCAGGATCGTGGTGTTGCCCTGTGACGGAGGCAGATTGGTCAGGAAGTCAACCGACAGGTGTGACCAAGGCCGCTGTGGAACGGGAAGGGGTTGTAACTTCCCTCTGGGCAGGTGCCTAGGAGCCTTGCACTGAGCGCACACTGAGCAGGAGGACACATAAACCGTCATGTCCTTGGCTAAAGTGGACCACTAGTACTTCCCCGGATGACCAGAGAAGGGTGATGTGTGAGCACACCAAATCAGCCTGTCCCGAACCTCCAGCGGAACGTACACCCGTCCAGCTGGACACTGTGGTGGAGTAGGCTCTACACGCAATGCTCGCTCGATGTCTGCGTCCACCTCCCACCTCACCGGTGCCACCAGACAAGAGTCCGGGAGGATGGGAGTAGAATCGATGGCTCGCTCCAACATATCACACAAACGGGACAGTGCGTATGCCGTAGTGTTCTGGGAGCCTGGTCTATAGGAGATGGTGAACCTAAATCGGGTGAAAAACACCCTCACTGCCTGAATGTACTTTAGATTACGGCGGTCGGTCCAGATGAGAAAAGGGTGTGGAGCCCCCTCAAGTCAATGTCTCCACACCTTCAGCCAGCAACTCTCGATCCCCCACGTCATAGTGAGCACGGCTCCAATCCCAGCCTCGGACGTGTCCACTCCACTATGAATGCCAAAGAGGGATTCGGATGCGCCAGCACGGGAGCCGAGGTGAAAAGAGCCTTCAGGTGACCACCCCAGACGCACCCCCCCCCCCCCCCCCTTCAGCAGTGACGTAATGGGAGCAGCCACCTGCCCAAAACCCCGGATAAACCTCAGGTAGTAATTGGCAAACTGTAAGAACCGCTGCATCTCCTTTACTGTGGTTGGAGTCAGCCAATTACGCATGGCTGCAATGCGGTCACACTCCATCACCATCTCTGATGTGGAAATGCAATACCCAAGGAAGGAGACGGCTTGTTTGAAGAACAAGCATTTCTCAGCCTTGACGTACAGGTCATGCTCCAACAGTCGCCCAAGTACCTTGCGCACCAAAGACACATGCGCGGCGTGTGTAGAGGAATAGACCAAAATGTCATCGATATAAACCACCACACCCTGCCCTTGCAGGTCCCTGAGAATCTCGTATACAAAAGATTGGAAGACTCCTGGAGCATTCTTAAACCCGTTCGGCATGACGAGGTACTCATAATGGCCGGATGAGGTACTAAACACTGTCTTCCACTCATCTCCCTCCCAGATACGCACCAAGTTATACGAGCTCCTGAGATCCAGTTTTGTGAAAAAGCGTGCTCAAAAAAAATGACTCAATCACGGTGGCAATGAGAGGTAGCGGGTAACTGTACCCCACCGTGATGGAATTTAGATCTACAGTGCCTTGCGAATGTATTCGGCCCCCTTGAACTTTGCGACCTTTTGCCACATTTCAGGCTTCAAACATAAAGATATAAAACTTTATTTTTTTTGTGAAGAATCAACAACAAGTGGGACACAATCATGAAGTGGAACGACATTTATTGGATATTTAAAACTTTTTTAACAAATCAAAAACTGAAAAATTGGGCGTGCAAAATTATTCAGCCCCCTTAAGTTAATACTTTGTAGCGCCACCTTTTGCTGCGATTACAGCTGTAAGTCGCTTGGGGTATGTCTCTATCAGTTTTGCACATCGAGAGACTGCCATTTTTTCCCATTCCTCCTTGCAAAACAGCTCGAGCTCAGTGAGGTTGGATGGAGAGCATTTGTGAACAGCAGTTTTCAGTTCTTTCCACAGATTCTCGATTGGATTCAGGTCTGGACTTTGACTTGGCCATTCTAACACCTGGATATGTTTATTTTTGAACCATTCCATTGTAGATTTTGCTTTATGTTTTGGATCATTGTCTTGTTGGAAGACAAATCTCCGTCCCAGTCTCAGGTCTTTTGCAGACTCCATCAGGTTTTCTTCCAGAATGGTCCTGTATTTGGCTCCATCCATCTTCCCATCAATTTGAACCATCTTCCCTGTCCCTGCTGAAGAAAAGCAGGCCCAAACCATGATGCTGCCACCACCATGTTTGACAGTGGGGATGGTGTGTTCAGGGTGATGAGATGTGTTGCTTTTACGCCAAACATAACATTTTGCATTGTTGCCAAAAAGTTCAATTTTGGTTTCATCTGACCAGAGCACCTTCTTCCACATGTTTGATGTGTCTCCCAGGTGGCTTGTGGCAAACTTTAAACGACACTTTTTATGGATATCTTTAAGAAATGGCTTTCTTCTTGCCACTCTTCCGTAAAGGTCAGATTTGTGCAATATACGACTGATTGTTGTCCTATGGACAGAGTCTCCCACCTCAGCTGTAGATCTCTGCAGTTCATCCAGAGTGATCATGGGCCTCTTGGCTGCATCTCTGATCAGTCTTCTCCTTGTATGAGCTGAAAGTTTAGAGGGATGGCCAGGTCTTGGTAGATTTGCAGTGGTCTGATACTCCTTCCATTTCAATATTATCGCTTGCACAGTGCTCCTTGGGATGTTTAAGGCTTGGGAAATCTTTTTGTATCCAAATCCGGCTTTAAACTTCTTCACAACAGTATCTTGGACCTGCCTGGTGTGTTCCTTGTTCTTCATGATGCTCTCTGCGCTTTTAACGGACCTCTGAGACTATCACAGTGCAGGTGCATTTATACGGAGACTTGATTACACACAGGTGGATTGTATTTATCATCATTAGTCATTTAGGTTAACATTGGATCATTCAGAGATCCTCACTGAACTTCTGGAGAGAGTTTGCTGCACTGAAAGTAAAGGGGCTGAATAATTTTGCACGTCCAATTTTTCAGTTTTTGATTTGTTAAAAAAGTTTGAAATATCCAATAAATGTCGTTCCACTTCATGATTGTGTCCCACTTGTTGTTGATTCTTCACAAAAAAATACAGTTTTATATCTTTATGTTTGAAGCCTGAAATGTGGCAAAAGGTCGCAAAGTTCAAGGGGGCCGAATACTTTTGCAAGGCACTGTATATAGTCAATGCATGGACGCAACCCTCCCTCCTTTTTCTTCACAAAAAAGAAACTTGAGGAGGCAGGTGATATGGAGGGCTGAATGTACCCCTGCCCCAGAGATTCAGATATGTATGTCTCCATAGCCACCCACTGTCTCCTCCTGTTGCAGGGGATACACGTGACTCCTGGGAAGTGCAGCGTCTACCAGGAGATTTATCGCACAATCCCCTTGTCGATGAATTGGGTCAGCATATTCTGAGGGAATTGAGCACGGTGGAGATTTGGTCTGGACTCTCAACCTTCGTAGCGCCGATGGAAACACCTACACACCTGCCTGAGCACTCTTCTGACCACCCCTTTTGAGCCCTCTGTTGCCACGAAATCCTGGGGTTGTGACGGGTCAACCAGGGAATACCCAGCACCACCGGAAACGCAGGAGAATCAATGAGGAAGAGACTAATTCTCTCCTCATGACCCTCCTGCGTAACCATGCCCAGTGGAGCCGTTGTCTCCCTGACTAGCCCTGACCCTAATGGTCGGCTATCTAAGGCGTGCACTGGGAAGGGTTTGTCAAGCTGAACAAGGGAGATCCCTAACCTATGCGCTAAACCACGGTCAATAAAATTCCCTGCTGCGCCTGAATCTACTAGCGCCTTATGCCGGGAATGAGGGGAAATTTCAGGGAAAAGAATCAACACATACATGTGACCAACAGGGGGCTCTGGGTGAGCCTGGTTCCAACTCAGGTGAGGTGTCCGAGCAGTACACGGCCTGGCGTCTCGACTCCTTGGAGGACCCCTCCAGCACCGGTCAGCAGTGTGCCCTCTACGACCACAGCTGGTACAGGAAAGGCTCCCTCCTCCGGTCGCCCTCGCTGCAGCACCTCCTAGCTCCATGGGCGTTGGAGTGGAGGGGCTGGGGGATGAAACTGACAGGACCCGATCTGGACGTCCGGGTGGTCGAACATGGCCCGAAAGTGGCGGGTGAACTCTGAGTAGTGGTCCCTCGCTGAGTCAGGATCGTTCCATACCGCGTTGGCCCACTCCAGGGCTTTGCCTGAGAGGCAGGAGACGAGGGCGTTCACGCTCTCACCTCCCGACGGAGTCGGGTGAACGGTTGCCAGGTATAATTCCATCTGGAGTAAGAACCCCTGGCACACAGCCGCTGTTCCATCGTACTCCCTCGGGAGTGCGAGTCGAATCACACTGTACACAGGCAATGAAGGAGAGGGTTGTGGTACTGGTTGGGGTGTGGCTGATGGAGGTGTGGGAAGGCCACCTCTCTCCCATCTTACCATCGTCGCCATCACCTGATCTATCGCGGTCCCCAGCCGGTGTAACACTGCCGTGTGGTGTTGAACGCGCTCCTCCATAGATACTGGGAGTGCGTCCGCTCCTGCTGACTCCATCGAAGTGGTGCGGGATTCTGTGATAATGTTGCGTCTAGGTGGTAGGTGTAGGAGTCAGGCGCAGGAGAGCAAGGATGTCTGAGAAGCGTGTTTTAATAAGAAAATCCACCAACACAGGAATGGCACAATCGAAAAAGGTACAACGCCCTCGACAACAGAGAACCCGTACAAACGCATGGAGGAACAAACAAAGTTCCGACAATCACACACTTAAGAATCTGTGAAAACAAATAATGGCATAACCTCACCGAGCACATCACAATGAAAGACTAATCCCGCACAAATTTAGGCAGGCAACAGGGTACACAAAAATTAATGCAAATGAAACTGTTGATGTTCAATTACTGGAGAGTCGAGACCAAATCACGGACGCTGGACAGAGTGGATTTCAGTTGTAACAAAAGGCAGTTTTAATGAGTCAAAAGATATCTTGTCCCGCAGTTTTACGTGCACGGATCTAGTTCATATAACTCGGTAAGGAGTCAGGTGAAAAATAGGCCTAGACAAAGGTTACAACAGTTTTTATACATAGAATGATGTAGGTGGAGTCTTGTCGTAAAATTAATGCAAATGAAACCAGGTGTGAAAAGACAAAACAAACAGAAAAGGAAAAAGGTATCGTGATGGCTAGTAGACCTACGACGCCGACCGAACAGGGAGAGGGAGCCACCTTCGGTAGAAGTCGTGACACACAATTTAAGAATACCTTACTAAAAAATGGCATTTGTTTTACTCATATGAATGTAGTACTGCTCACTTCAGCTATTTAAGTTTCTTAATTGTTTTAGGTAATCGGTTTCCTCAAAATATTTGAATAGCCAGAACTTATCTGGTTTTACAGTGTACCCATGATGCGACTATGTTTGGTTAGATTTATTGCATTTTTCTTTGTGTTTTCTCACTCATTAGCTAGGTTTCCATCTAATTGGCAACAGATTTTCATGTGAATATTTTATATCTGCATTAAAAAATATATGTGCATTTTGCCACAAAGATGTGTTTCCATCAAACTGAATTATTGCAGATAAAAGGCTGTGTGTGATGATGTAGTGCACATGAAAATTGCTTTTGTGGTTCAATTCCCAATACAATTTAAATGTTTCCATTTTCAACTCTACTGGTTTTGTCACAAAAAAAGGTTGCGTTATATAGCAAATGTGCCCACTCTACTTGCCGATACAGTGCAAGTATAGCCTGATGAGAGTGCGATTATTTTTATTTGTCAAACAGAAGCCAAGACTCGATCATCATGTTACCAGAAAAAGACCCTCGAAATTAATTGGAAATGAGCATCAAGCTCAATACTTTCACCACCCTTTGAAATTCATCATAACTTATTTCATATGTAGCCTAATAAACTGCATGCTTTCCCGAGTCGTAGTGGGACAACACAACACATTGCGTGACTCCGTGTTTACTTCAATATGATGGTTATTATATCAATATTTGTTTCCATCAGGCTTGTCCTGAATTTTAAAGTTTGTATGGAAAGCTGGTTAGGGGCATCACCTGCTCTCCTCCTGCCTCTTCCCTAGCTTCTCTCTCCCTCCTGACACCAGAGAGGTAATTTCAGGGCACTCTCTTAGTCTGTCTGTTTGCCTGCAGTCAAGAAAGGAAAACTCCACTCCTGCCGCAAGAGCAGGTTTTTATATCCGGTCTGATCCCACCATATTTATTGAAAGGATTCTCTGGGCTTGTCACCATCCGGCCTAGCTCAGGCCTACACATCACTCCTGAAATCTAGATATACATTGGTTAAGACATAGACAATATGGGTTTAGATCAGCAGGAGGTTTTAGTCTAGCATCAGCATCTTATTCCTCAAATCTTTGTTTGATGTGCACTGCATAACATAAACGTGAACAATATTTAATGAATGAGGTGTGTTCCATGACATTATCACGTGCAAAGAGCACTTCATTCAGTAGTGCTCTATCTATAGGCTTATCTAGCCTTCTATTGTTTTTGAGATTATTTCTGTTTTTATTATTTAAAGGTAAAAAGTTAAAATTCTATCATCATTCATTAAAACAATCTAAATAATAAACAATTCAAACAATAAGAAATCAATTCAAATTAGGCAAACCAAATGGTCATCTAGTCAAAGAAAAGCTCAAACAAAGCAATCAATGAAACACCAAAGAATCTGGAAAATCAGTTTGTCAGTCAGCCAATTTGTCTGTCTTTGTGTTGGGGGAGGGGAAAGGTTCTGGACTGGCAGTTTCTGGTTGGAGGTGGCAGTTGTGGTTAGTCAGTGCTGTGTCCAGTGTTGTTGCTGGTGTTGGGGCTGGGAGAAAACTGGGTTGGTGCTGATGTTGGGTCCGGGACTGATAGTCATGCTGGTGCTGGGACCAGGGCTGAAAACTGGGAACTGGGAGAAAAAAAGGAACCGGGTACCACGAACTGGGAACTGGTGCTGGTGCATGTGCTGGGTTGGGATCTGGATCTGTAGATGGGAGGAATGACAACCTGAGGAGCAAGCAGACACACAAGGGAGCCCAGGACCCAGAGGTCAGTGATGGTACTCCCCTGTGGCTTGATCGCTCCGGGCGTAGGTCTAAATCTTTGGTCCTTCCTCCACGCCTCTTCTGGTGTGATGAATGGTCCGTGGTTTTGGTCTGGTTCTGGTTCTGTGAAAGGAATAGGTATACAGGGAGGAAGGGGGAGAGGGATGGAGAGAGAGAAAGGAGTGGGGGAGGGTATGTCCGTCGGCCTGGGCTGGTGCTGGAGGAGGAGCGATGCGGCAGCAAGGCTGGCCGCAGGAGGCTGGGGGAAAGAGGGAACAAACACGGCCCAGACCCACCTGCCCATGGAGCATTCACAAACCATTGGTAAGTGTGTTCAGTGTTGAGTGCATCCGTGGGGGGCATTTCTCTGTACGTATTGTACCTTGTGCTCTCTATGGATGGATTCCCTAGTGGGGAGGCAACCATGCACAGCCATCTGAAGAAAGTATTTATGTTCAGTGTGTCAGGGTCATGATGATGGTTTATTAGGGGTCCAGATCCGGGTTTGATAATCCGGCTGTTTCTGGGACGTCTTGGGTGGTTACACGAGTGGGGTAGTTTCTGGGACATCTTGGGTGGTTAACTTTGTTGTCCTTAAGCCATGTTGCCATAATTTTGGAAGTATGCTTGGGGTCATTGTCCATTTGGAAGACCCATTTGCAACCAGGCTCCATCTGAGGCAGGAGAGGAGGAGTGCTCAGGACTTTGCCCTAGAGTTCCGAACCTGATGTCTTGAGATGTTGCTTCAATATATCCACATAATTTTACGTCCTCATGATGCCATCTTTTGTGAAGTGCACCAGTCCCTCCTGCAGCAAAGCACCCCCACAACATGATGCTGCCACCCCCGTGCTTCATGGTTGGGATGGTGTTCTTCGGCTTGCAAGTGTAACAGTATAACTTTATACCGTCCCCTCGCCCATACCCGGGCGCGAACCAGGGACCCTCTGCACACATCAACAACAGGTATTTAGCGCGCACCACCGCTAACTAAGCTAGCTGTTTCACATCCGTTACACAAGCGTCCCCCTTTTTCCTCCAAACATAACAATGGTCATTATTGCCAAACAGTTCTATTTTTGTTTCATCAGACCAGAGGACATTTCTCCAAAAAGTACAATATTTGTCCCCATGTGCAGTTGCAAACCGTAGTCTAGCTTTTTTATGGCGGTTTTGGAGCAGTGGCTTCTTCCTTACTGAGCGGCCTTTCAGGTTATGTCGATATAGGACTCGTCTTACTGTGGATATAGATACTTTTGTACCTGTTTCCTCCAGCATCTTCACAAGGTCCTTTGCTGTTCTTCTTGGATTGATTTGCACTTTTCACACCAAAGTACGTTAATCTCTAGGAGAGAGAACGCGTCTCCTTCCTGAGCGGTATGACGGCTGTGTGGTTCCATGGTCTTTATACTTGTGTACTATTGTTTGTACAGATGAATGTGGTACCTTCAGGTATTTGGAAATTGCTCCCAAGGATGAACCAGACATGTGGAGGTCTACAATTTTTTTTCTGAGGTCTTGGCTGATTTCTTTAGATTTTCCCATGATGTCAAGCAAAGAGGCACTGAGTTTGAAGGTAGGCCTTGAAATACATCCACAGGTACATCTCCAATTGACTCAAATTATGTCAATTAGCCTATCAGATGCTTCTAAAGCCAAGACATAATTTTCTGGAATTTTCCAAGCTGTTAAAAGGCACAGCCAACTTAGTGTATGTAAACTTCTGACCCACAAATTGTGATACAGTCAATTATAAGTCTGTAAACAATTGTTGGAAGAATTACTTGTGTCATGCACAGAGTAGATGTCCTAATCGACTTGCCAAAACTATAGTTTGTTAACAATAAATGTGTGGAGTGGTTGAAAACAAGTTTTAATAACTCCAACCTAAGTGTATGTAAACGTCTGACTTCAGCTGTACATGTAGGTAGAGTTATTAAAGTAACTTATTCATAGATAATAACAGAGAGTAGCAGCAGCGTAAAAGGAGGGGGGGGGGGGGCAATGCAAATAGTCTCGTAGCCATTTGATTAGATGTTCAGGAGTCTTCTGACTTTGGGGTAGAAGCTGTTAAGAAGCCTCTTGGACCTAGACTTGGCGCTCCGATACTGCTTGCCGTGTGGTAGCAGAGAGAACAGTCTATGACTAACGTGGCTGGAGTCTTTGACAATTTTTTAGGGCCTTCCTTTAGTTTACGTTGGTGTGTGTGTGTGTGTGTCAATGACAGTTCTACTGTAACTGTAGAAACAACTATCCACCACCAGAGGGCGACTAGATATCAGTTTATCAATGAGAAAGAGTGATTCTCTACTACAGTAGCCTACATACATACACCCCTCATTGAGGAATGCACCTGATGATGACGTCTACTAAGCTACCTAGTAATCTTATGATGATCATTCTAGAACATGTATCGTTATCAGACAGCTGCAACAAGAGACTCTGAAGACCCGTAGAGAGCTAGTTCATCAGACTACACTGATATTCCTGTGTCCATTTGCTTATAATATTTTGCACAATGATGGATAAATCGGACTATACGCTATAAATGTATCCGAGGCTGTTTATATAACGACTAGGTAGGTATATGCTAGGTTATTTGATAAACTGTGAGGCTTATTTAGGTCAAGTTCAAGAAGCATACAATATATCTCATTAAAACAGTCTAGGTTATGCACATGGCAAACCTTTTAGAAAAGGTCCGGGAGGGTGACTGTCTTCGGGGCTCCCCACAATATTACCGTTTCTAGACCTTCACTAAAAGCTTATTTCAGCGCGGTCTCCATTCTAAATGAACTGTCGGTGGACCCAATTAGCCTACTCAGCAAAGGCTGAGGGGGCTCGACGTCCGCGGTCCGCAGTTCTCACTGCATGGGGATTCTCCTTCAGCAAGCCGCCTGCGGGGAACTTTTTAGTATTCTGGTGGGTGCGCCGGGTCTGGCACGAAAAAAGTGAAACTCATTGGCTCGTTACAAATTCCGCTGACGTCAGTGAGGAAGAGAGCAGAATTTTCCCTCCCTCTTCTTTTATAATAGCGGTATAGCGTCACTCATTATGGATACATTTGTATGACTTCCTCACAATCACACGCGCGAGCGCACCTACACAGTGCGCCCTACGCACACGCCCGCACACACACACACACGGCTCAGCTTCCCATAAGACACCTTGCGACAGACACTGAATCTAAAATGACTGTGTAAGTGGGTTCGTCATTCAGTTTTAATGTCGAGGAAAGGTTTTCTTTTCCTTGTCGGTAGCTAGGTTTCCATCCAATTGGCGACAGATTTCCATGCGAATATAATAAACAAAATCTGCATAAAAACCAAACGCGCATTTTCCCACCATTTGTGTTTCCATCAAATTGACGTGTTACGGATAACAGTATGTGCGTGATGAGGTAGTGTACATAAAAATACCCTTAGCAGTAAAATTCCCATGTACCGAATAAAAAATACATCACATTTTCAACTCTACTGATCGTTTTCTCACAAAAAAAAATGTTGTGTTATATAGCGATGTGCCCACTCTGGTATTGTCACTTGCGCTCTAGCCGCAGATACAATGCAGGTAAAACCATACATGATGTGATTATTATGGACAAAAATATAAGATAAGTTGTATTTGTCAAATGGCAGCCAAGCATCAATGATCATGTCACCAGAATAATATATTTATTGGACAGGAGCATCAAGCTCATCACCTTGCACTTTACCTTTCAAGTTCATCATAACTTATTTCATCTGTAGCCTAATAAACTGCATGCTTGAGTCATAGTGGAACGACCACCAAACGTGTAATCGCGTGACTCAAAGTTTACTTCGATTTGATGGTTATTATATATCAATAGTTGCGCATAAAAGCGTTTCCACCGACATTTCTCGCATAAATAATTTTACTGACAAAAAAATCCCATTGTTTTCGTAGATGTTTGGAAGGATTACCGACACATTTTCTATTTCCATCAGGCATGTCATGACATGTTTTATCCGACATGTACAGTTCTCGCATAAAAAGGTTCGACGGAAACCTGGTTACAAATGTGAAGAAAACATTTTGCGAATATTTACGCTCTGTACCAGCGAGGGCTTTCCAATAGGCATTTCAGAATAGCCTACGACTAAACAAATTTGTCAAATGTGAGAGAATATGTAGTTTATCTGGACTTGGATTAAAGTATTTTAACAGCATTCGTTTCCAGAGGTCAGACAGGATAGCGTTGCTGCGTTGATGAATAAAGAATTGCATTCCCATGCAATGAGCTATATCTGGGCTACATCTCACATATGGCTGTCCTAACTCATCTGCTTTTCCTATCATAGACTGTCGTGAGAAATTAGGGTTTACTTAGCTTAGAAAATAATAGCCTAAACGCAAGGTCACCGATTTGGCTCTTGGATAATGTATAGGCATATGGACACATTTCTAGTAGCATGATAAACAGCGTTTTTTGGCAGAAAATATGTATTTTTTGTCCATAGTAAACATAAATATATATATATAACACCACAAATATACAAATCAGATAAATATTGGCATATTCGTATTAGTTCTCTGTCGATGGCACAAAGAAAAGGGGCATTTGGTCACTTCTGAGTCCATAGTCTCATAGTCGCACGTGTGCCCTTGACCCAGATATCACTACAGGTCTTTTAATGACTGTATGTGTAAGGTGTGGGCTAGGGGGATGAAGGGGGAGTCCAACAGTCACCTTTACGTCAAGCATGCGATGTGGGCGTGAAGCAAAGCGAGAGATGGGGAGAAAGTGAAAAAAAGAGCCATCACCGCCCTCGCTTTACAAGGGGTGCACCATTTCACTCCTCTTCGCCACACTGTGAGTGTAACAGGCAACGGGAGAAAAAGCAAGAGTCTGTGAATGCTGCTGGAAGTTGATGGCTATGTGTGATGCCCAGACCTCAACATCGTTTTTCCTTCCAAGTTTTTAAGATCTGCATACGCCAATGGTTTTACCACACGTAGAATGGGATTAACTTGGTCCGGCAAATATATCTCACTGTTTCTTGCTGTTCAGTTAGGTGAGTGACTCTTTCACGGTCGATTAGTTATTGTTTTATATTTGACTCAACAATGATTAGCGAATTGTTAAGAATGAAAGCCAAACTATTTGCAGGGTGACATTTAAGGTCATTACTCTTGGACTGGAGGCAGCTCTGCAGATTGGTAATTTTTCAGAATTTAGCTCATTTTGATTTTGCAATTGGCTAATCTAGCGGAAATCGCACAGATCTGGCTCCAGGGCAAGATTCATAATGATAAATGTTAACCTGCAAACTATTTGTAATCAACTGTTCGATCGTTTCTTCCAGGAACAAGTCTGTATTTTTTTTTATTGCAATGAATGCATGAGATTAGTTTATTATCTGGCTATATACAATGGTATGCATGAGCTAATTTCGTCCAAAAATAATAGACATAACAAACAAAAGGCTATGTCACATTTCACGTTTTTTTTCCATTCGTTATAAAGGAGATTCTAAACAAAAAAAAATGATTTTAAACAAAAAATGTATTTTCTTTTTTAAATTCTAGAAGAATGCACCTGTAATTTCGATTGGAAACGTGTACGGGGACGTTCGCACGAATAGGCCAGTGTTTCGTTTGCATTGCGTAACGCAAACGCTGCCGAAGTAAGACAACTGCTCCTCAGAATCCTGTAGTGGCAAGGGATTTATAAATAATTCAGCAGCCGAGCCATTGAGAAAAAAGACTAAACATAAATGCTTTGACTTGACATGCTTTGTGAATGAAAATTTGAACTAAAAGACACGCAGCATCTAAAGACAAGCTCTTTCGAAATATGAGTGCCTAGCAGGTGCATCGTTTATTTTTTGTACATTGAGCATAGGTTAGCGATATGATAATTGTCTAATGTGAAATAGGATTTAGATCATTTTTCATTAACGAATATGACTATTAGACTATATTTGGTCTACGAACATAAAATGTCTTTAAAAATATAGTTTATTTTGATGAAGACGCTTTCTATTGGGCAAAAGAATGTAGGCGACTATAGAGAGAAAACAACTATATCTATGGGGCTATTTGGCCTAATCCATTTGGAGGATATATTTCGATTATAGCTATGGTGTCACGTTGTCCCGTAAAAATGTAGGCTAGCCATATCAATGTATTGCAGCGCTTATTTGAGATGTGGTATCGCTAACATTTAACATTAGCCTACGAAACGAGAACGTAATAGGCTATGGATAGTCGTT
The DNA here is from genome assembly GCF_045791955.1 of Oncorhynchus clarkii lewisi. Classification (NCBI taxonomy): domain Eukaryota; kingdom Metazoa; phylum Chordata; class Actinopteri; order Salmoniformes; family Salmonidae; genus Oncorhynchus; species Oncorhynchus clarkii. The sequence goes on from NC_092161.1 coordinate 32,825,493, forward strand.
TTTATCATTTGGATATTAGGTGTTTTGTCTTTGACTGGGTCGTCCGCAGAGTTGGTCATTCTGAGGGTTTATTCTATGTTTATGTGCCGTGTACATTTTCTGCGGGTTAACGCGGCTTTACCTATATCTATAGTGTGGGTGTGACTGTTAGTAGTATTCAGGCTACTGTAGCTATATAGCTATCTATTGGAGCTGAAAGCTGAGGTAGCCTATATGATACATGTGAGAAACACGTGTGATAGATTCTCTAGGCAATGTCTTAATTTCACACATTTAGCTGAAATTGTCCTTAAAAGGAAAATGGGATAGAGGGCATAGTCATTTCAACCCTGTTATTGCACGTGTAAAAATAATTAGGGTACCACATTTTACAAGAGATTTTTCAAACAGGGTCTGTGCCAAGTGAGAGCGGCACACGTTGAAGTAATATATGGGGGCTATGTGTAATTTTACAATGCAAGTGCGATAATATCATCTCGCGAGTTGCCCCTTTGTAAAAATCCCTGCAAAAATCATTTGCAATCCGCTTGCTCGAGACGCAGTAACATTCATGAATTACTTGACCTTGTCAGAATCTATTACACATCTCCGCATAGCATATTTGGTGTCATTGGATTGCTTGTGGGCAACATCTTGATTCGATAGGGCATGATGGCAATGACAGTAGCCTCACATTTTTTAAAACGCAATTTAACGAATGATGCCTGTATTATCAACACATCACCCAGACCTAAATACCTATAACCGAGGTTGTTAGTATTTGCTCCTAATACTAGGCTATTCCAGGCTACACTGATGCATTTAAATGAAACAAGTCCATCGCTGTCGTTCCCTTATTATTTATTGATAAATAGCCTAACCGTGTAGCCTTCACGGTGCATTATTCTGCAACCAATCGACATGGGACAACATTGTAACAAAATCAATCGAGCAAATCTTTTGCTTAACGAACCAGAGATGCTTGGTGCGTCCCACCATTGACAACCTCAACATTGAGCACGAGGGGGTCAAACGGGTTGGATTTAAGGCGTGGACGTTTAGCAACAAACCCTGTCATTTTCTCTGTTCAACAAATTATAAACGGATAACGCCCCTAATAAGGTTGAATAAGCACAGACACAAATATTACTACAATTTACTATAGCGTACCACAAGCCCCCCCCACACACACACACACACACACACACTCACAAAAGCCATGCAGTGAGAAACACACCCCCTTTTCCATCTCGGCGGTGCATTACCTCATCCTCCTTTGTCGCTGTTGCACACATTTTCTGGGCTGGGATCACACAATGCCTTCTCCAAACAGATTGTATGATCAAATGCAGATGTACAATTGTTGGATATGTTAAAACTAGCATTATATTAGGCGAACATGTTTAGACATTTCTTGACAATACGTTATAGGGTTAAGTTTAAAACATTCCCATTTAAACTACCCACAAGGCTAAATTAAGAAAATACATGAATGAATGGACAAACTGGATCAAATGAAAACGAATCACCATGAAAATCAACTATTAATTTACCCTGTCATTATAAGGTTATATGCTATCGAATGTTGGAATGAAAAAAAAACATCCTAAAAAAATAATAAATCCACCCCCCCCCCCCCATTCCAGCTTATCTGCTACAGGCGGTGAGAGCGACAGGGAAATGTGATACCGTATTCAAAGGGTTCTCCAACTGCTTGCTGAAACTCGGGGAGAATATGGCCAACTATCCACAGGAGCTGGACGAGAAGGAAAATCTGCAGACCATCTGCATGTAAGTTGAATTCATTTTTTTTAAAGGGGGCGGGGTCATGCAGAATTTTATCAAATCCAAAAAGGGTCAGGCGCACTGCACCCCATATACTAAACCGGTTGGTGCCAGATGGCAGTAGAGCCCCCAGTTTAAATCGACAGCTCCATCATGAAAATCGCAGGCAGCAGGAGCACGTTAATAGGCTAGGCTACCCCCCCTATTCGCACTTCACTCCATAATTGCAATGAGATATACTATCGACGTGGCGTGGGGTTGAGGGGGTCAATATCAACAGCCTCGATTAGATTAGATACGGAGTCAGGATCAGGGGGAGCCACGCGCCACTGGGTGTCTCAATATGAATAAAACAATTAAGCAGTGGCTCCTTTGAAATGTATAGCCTTTGCGTGAATGGGATATTATAGCCACTGTTCTTACTATGTTAATGCAACTGTGCATGTGATTGGACGTTGGGGATGTGAGAATGAGGGATGGACGAGCATTCGTGCAGATTACTTTGGCTAGCTAGTTGATGCAAGACAGGCTGGTTGCATGAGTGTGTGTGTGTGTTTGTGTGTGTGGGGGGGATGTATTTATTTTCCCTTTTGTACTTTAACTATTTGCACATCGCGACAACACTGTCTATGGACATAATATGACATTTGAAATGTCTTTGTTCTTTTGGAACTTGTGTGAGTGTAATATTTGTTTATATTGTTTATTTCACTTTTGTATATCAATTTCACTTGATTTGGCAATGTAAACACATGTTTCCCATGCCAATAAAGCCCCTTGAATAGAATTGAGAGAGAGAGGAGAGCAATTGAAAAAGGGAGCGGTTAGATACAATCACGTGACTTTAGGGAATCTTTCTCAGAGTGTGTAGTTTACAACAAACGTGGTTTTCGTTTAGCCTTCAAGGGAGATGCTAATACTAGACTAGGCTATTCGACCGACTATAGATTACAATACAAAAATAGAATCAGATTCTTATTATTATTATTATTATGCATTTATTGGTGGAATTCTTTTTGGCCTTCTAATATTATTACAACTGTGTTGAAAGCAAACTCTTAGGCTATTCGAATATAGCACAGACAACCAATAAGGAGAGAAAACAAGTTGTCAACAGTAGGCTAACATAACGTAAAGCATTTCTTAATTGCTTTTACATTTGATTTGCAGATATTGGGATGACTTCCACTCATGTGCGACCACTGCGCTGGCGGATTGCCAAGAGGGAGCAACAGACCTATGGGAGAAGCTCAAAAAGGAGTCCAGAAACTTGGAGTTCCGAGGGAGCTTGTTTGAACTCTGTGGTGGGGGGAACGGGGCCTCCAAATCCACAGTTCCTCTTGGTCTCACGATGCTTCTAACGGCACTTTCAGCCTTAGTGACTTGGCTTGCATTTTAGCAGAAGAAAAAAAAGAAAAAAAAAGCGGGGAAAAAATTACAAAGAAGAAAAAAAGAAAACGAGTGCTAGCTATCCACACACAAAAAATACAAAACAAAAGACGTTTGAATTCATCTACACCCAAATGGATTTATAGGCTACTTCATCCGGAGAAGGCGACCTGATTTTGCAAGAGACATTGGCAGGCCGTCTTCTGGGACTGCTCCACCATATTTGTCTGACCTGGGGTCAACTACATTAAATATTTAGCAGGTGTTGAGTTGGAATGATAATGAAATTTTGATGGATCCTTGCCCGCATACAATCGTGGAATGGCATAGTATTAAAGTCGACAATGAATTATTTATATTAGTAGCCTTAGACTAGACATCCCTGTTATTTCAGGTGATTGCAGATTGCAAGCTGCTCATACTCTGTAGGCTAATGCGAGACATGCTTACCTCAACGAAATCAACAACAGAAAGGCAATTTGCTCCAGGTCGGTCTCCTATACTCACCATTTAGATATTTATTTAATTTGCCAAATTTATAATGTCGAGCCAAGTATAAATCGAAAAGGTTGTTTGTGGATCTGATATTTCTACTTTCATATGATGTCTATAACCATCACCCTAGGAAAAAATAAATATAAATAGCATAGTAATAAGAATGAAAAAAGAGATCTCAGGAATGACTACAGGCATTCAATGGTACAGTTTGATGGTTGGTTATTACGTAAAAATGATGGCAATACGATGACTTAAACTTGGCCAATGTAGCGAACGAAAACAATGGCTGAAGAGTGATATGACTGTTGCCATTCTATGTTAGCACATTACCATCCATTAATGAAGAAATATAGGCTACCCCTAGGCCTAGGGTATAACCTACATGAAACCATACATCCCAAAAGAACAGTAGCACGAGAATACTCAGAATGCGAAATCAATCGCTGGATGAAGCGACATTTTGCTAGCTTTTATTGATGTTGCCAAGGCATAGACCCGGTTTCACTGCCTTCAAAAATATGTGTATTATGTTTGTTTGTTTGTTTGTTTTGGGGATGTTGCATATAATACCTGACTATTCCAAATCATTTAAGTAAATAAGAGACTATGTATATCAAATGAATTTTGAAAAAAATTATAAGAGTCTACTTTATCCCAAACAGTTTAAAAAACAGATTGATTATTATCCAGGTATATAAAAAAAACAGATTGCTAAAATTATGAAGAATATTAAATAAAACAGTTAATGTTTGAAAATAAGTGTGTGCTTCTATTCTTAGTTATGCTCCCAAAATGTATACATTGGTGGTGTGTAAACGGCAAAGCTGATGATGACAGGTGTCTTTGGGTGTTGGGTCCATTCATGGCTTTGAAGCAATCATTTAGGATTCACACACACACACACACGCGCGCGCGCGCGCTTTTTGCATTATTAATAAGAAAGAGTCAGCCCTGCAAGAACTACAGCTTCGAGTATTGATTTGGGGAGGGGAGACACATCAACCGACCAACTATTGCTGTTTGTCTATCTGAGCAAAAGCGTTAAATCTGAAAGTGACTTGGCTAATGTGGGTTGGAAAAATAGCAACATTGAAACAGGCTACAGTATTTCGAATAAAAAAATCCTTCTGTCTCTCTCCGAAAAGCATCTTAATACACGGGTCCATTGCCGTGCAAAATATTACATGGAATCGAGAATAGGAGTGGCAGGTGACAGGTTTTTGCGTGGCATGAGCCCTAGTGTTAAAACAACACATTTAGCACGTGATTTTTTAAATATTGAGGCCTATATGTTAAAAAGTGGTAAAGAAATATGAAACATTCATTGGTAAAGCAAATAGGCTAAAAACATTGTTTGACGAATATTGCTTACATATAATCAGAATCGGATTTGTATTTCCTGTACCAAACGGAATACAGATTCGACTTCAAAAGCGTGCTCCTGCATTAATATGGATGAAAGTTTAATGAATGACCATCTCTCTTTCCAAGAAGAGAGATAAGCGTACAATCTGCCTCTATTTTCTATTTGTTTTCTTTAAATAATTTTTTATTTGCGCAAAACGATGACATTGCATACAGCCTTTGTTGGTTTGATTTTCTTATGGGTAGGGCCTATAACGTCAAGCCTATTACGTCATACGCTATCTCTCTCGAAATACTATAGTCTGCTTAATTTCGTCTCCATATTTTCTACTGGATAATAGCGTAATAACAAAACCACAAGCTCAAATATAAACATTTGAGCGGCTGTTATCGCCTCGGTGAGGTATATTCCTGAAATCCTCATGAACATGCATTCTATTCCGGAGCTTCTCCCTAGTTCTATTCAAGCTCACCGTTAACGAAGCACCGCCTGTTATAGCCTATGAAGAGGCAAATGTTGTGAAATGTCCTATGAGTAGTAGCCTAATACATATATTATTATAATGACGAAACCCCTATATCAGTACAATTTCAATACTGCATAAAAACAGCTTAATATATTTCTTCAAACGAAGCACGATACAATATTTGGTTAAAATTAAAAGTTGCATATTTCTTTTTGCATATTTAGGCTTATGAGTTGAAGAATTGAAGCAGGCTGAGTCACCATGGCAGGTGTTCGTTATTAAAGCATGACAGAAAATTAGACTATATCGAGCTTCTTCTTAATTCAAACTAGTCGACTGATGAAAAACAACACATATTCACATTTGATTGTCTTACATGGCACATGCTTACTACATACACTATGTAAAGTATACAAAAGTACACCCGTTACTGACGGGTATACAATCGAGCACACAGCCATGTAATCTCCATAGACAAACATTGGCAGTAGTATAGCTTTACTGAAGAGCTTAGTGACTTTAAATGTGGCACCGTCACAGGATGCCACCTTTCCAACAAATCTGTTTGACAAATATCTGCCCTGCTTGAGCTGCTCTGGTCAACTGTAAGTGCTTTTATTGCGAAGTGGAAACGTCTAGGAGCAACAACGGCTCAACTGCAAAGTGGTAGGCCACACAAGCTCACAGAACAGGACCACTGAGTGCTGAGGGGCGTAGCATGTAAAAATCATCTGTCCTCGGTTGCAAAACTCACTACCGAGTTCCAAACTGCCTCTGGAAGCAATGTCAGCACAATAACTGTTAGTTGGGAGCTTCATAAAATAGGTTTCCATTGCCGAGAAGCCGCACACAAGCCTAAGATCACCATGCGCAATGCCAAGCTGTGACTGGAGTGGTGTAAAGCTAGCTTACCTTTGGACTCTGGAACAGTGGAATCACGTTCTCTGGAGTGATGAATCACGCTTCACCATCTGGCAGTCTGACGGACAAATCTGGGTTTGGCGGATGCCAGAAGAACGCTACCTGCCAGAATTCATAGTACCAACTGTAAAGTTTGGTGGAGGAGGAATAATGGTCTGGGGCTATTTTTCATGGTCTGGCTAGGCTCATTAGTTCCAGTGAAGGGAAATCTTAATACTGCATGCAATGACATTCGAGATGATTCTGTGTTCCAACTTTGTGTCAACGGTTTGGAGAAGGCCCTTACCTGTTTCAGCATGACATTGCCCCGTGCACAAAGTGAGGTCCGTACAGAAATGGTTTGTCGAGATCGGTGTGGAAGAACTTGACTGCACTGGACAGAGCCCTGACCTCAACGCAATCGAACACCTTTGGGATGAATTGCAACGCCGACTGCGCGCCAGGCCTAATCGCCCAACATCAGTGCTCGACCTTACTAATGCTCTTGTGGCGCAATGGAAGCAAGTCCTTGCAGCAATGTTCCAACATCTAGTGGAAATCCTTCCCAGAAGAGTGGAAGCTGTTATTGCAGCAAAGGGGGGACCCACTTCATATTAATGCCCATGATTTTGGAATGAGATGTTCAACGAGCAGGTGTCCACATACCTTTGATCATGTAGTGTCTATCAGAATTAGCCTATATAGGCCTATACAATTTAATCAAAGTATAGGCCTATACTTCTCTAATGCATGTTTCTATCCACGTTTAATGCTAGGTCATTTTGTTTCTTCGGCTATTTTATATTTAAGCAATAAGGCCAGAGAGGGTGTGGTATATGGCCTATATACCACCTCTAAGTGCTGTTCTTAGGCACAAGGAAATAAGACACCCCCGAGGTGCCTTATTGCTATTATAAACTTGTTACCAAAGCAATTAAAGCAGTAAAAATAAATGATTTGTCATACCCGTGGTATACGGTCTGATATACCACGGCTTCAGCCAATCAGCATTCATGGCTCGAACCACACAGTTTATAATTGTCTGTGAATCATTCAATCAATCAAATGTATTTATAAAGCCCTTCTTACATCAGCTGATGTCACAAAGTGCTTTACAGAAACCCAGCCTAAAACCCCAAACAGCAAGCGTGTGCACATGAACCATGTGCAGTCAGAATACTAAGTAACCTATTCCTATTTGAACCATGTGATTTAATGCAAAAGTTAGCTTACCATATTCCAAGTTCAAAAAGAAAAAGCAACCAAAAAGATATGAAAGATTAGCAAGGGAAAAAATGTCCATGCACATCAAAAAAAGATAAAGAATAAGCTATTTATGTTTTCAAAAGATATAGTTCAACAAGATCAGAATATAATGCAGACTGAGGAATTTTGAAGAGCAAGAGGACGAATACCCATTTTGGTCACTTCAGCAAACAATTACATATTTCAAGTTGATGTTGGCAGACATCCAATGTACCTATGCCTGTGCCAGTCTCAATAAGATTCTGCCTCACCTTTCAAGGTCTCCTCTTACAAAGAGAGCCCTCTCACTGTATCAAAGTAGCATATTGCGGCCAACATGGCCTTAGGATCTTGCTTCAGCAATTAACTATTTACCACAAGTTGCATTGATGTACCCAGTAGAAGCTTCCTGTAGTAGTTTCTCTGAAGAACATCTGATCTTTGTTTGAACATGGTAGATAAGAATGGCAGGTTGTAGCAGCCAAAGTATTGAACATGGGAGAAGATATGGTTAAAAGCCCTGCTTTCCGTTTAGTACCTGTAGTCTTTAAGGACCCTGGACAGCTCTTAACCACCCAGTCCTGCTGTTCATTCAGCACCATGTACATGTAGGTCTAAGCCATAGAGATAGATAGAGGACACATCTTTATATCTGTTCCATTATAGCGTCTGTGACAGCATGTGCAGCACCATTGAGGCTACAAGCCATAGGAATCCCCACCTAGCTGATAACTTTGACTACTTTAAAATAGTGGAAGCGTGGTGGAACCCTCAATGGCCACAAGTGGCACTGCATCTCAGTGCAAGAGGCATCACTACAGTCCCTGGTTCGAATCCAGGCTGTATCACATCCGGCCGTGATTGTCCCATAGGGACCGCACAATTGGCCTAGCATCGTCCGGGTTTGGTAGGCCGTCATTGTAAATAAGAGTTTGTTCTTAACTGACTTACCTAGTTAAATAAAAATTCAAATAAATAAAATAAAAAATGGTGCTGACCATGCTAAAACGGCCTTTTGGCCACTAGAGGCTTCTATCATTCTTTATTGTCTTAGCCAATCGTTCAGTCAGTTAGGACCAAGCAGAGTTCCTACATTAACAAGCCAGGGATGGGCAACTCCAGGGCTGCATTCAGTACAAAAAAAACACAATAGAACGTTCAATTGAACGGAAACAGTGCTGTACTGAACGACCAGTTGAAAAAAAGGGAGGGGTTAGGTTTTGCGTTCAAAATGCACCACCATTTAAATACGTCACTCATTGCTTAAAGCCACAATGGAGGAAACGTATCTCAAAGTCCGTTCAAGAACGTACAAGAATGTTTTGGGAAAACGTGTCATTCAGTCCAAACCGTTCCGTTCCGCAAAGTAACAAACATTGATTCAACCTCAGTCCTCAGGGGCCTGTGAGGTGTCACACCACTTTTTCCCAATCCCTAGACTAAGCTAAGTGCATTCTAAACAGAAGATCCTGATTAGTTGATTATTGGAGTCAGGTGTGTTAGTTTGAGCTAGACAGTTCCTAGCCTTACTTGCCAAGCTTAGTGCAGAGCAACAACTACAACTCAATCTTAGCTCACAACACCGTCACTCTCCTGCAGTAGACGAGTCAGTAATAGGCCTGATAGAGAATGCAAGGGTCCTCACAGTAGACACTGATCCCTAAGATCAACAATGGCATGAGAACCTCTGCTAAGTTTGGTCTTTGCTCAGAAACGTATCCCAATACTCTTTTCCAAAACAGTAGAATCATCATAAAAAATATGACATTCAGATATAGTTTTTCAAAATACACAGTTGTCTGTTCTTAGAAAAGATTTAGGCTTGTATACATTCTCGGCAATGATATTGTACTATCATAGGTTACACAAACATACAGAAGCTGTACAAACTATGTAAAAAAATGTAAATGGTTTTATGGTTTGGGCCATAAAATAGCTTGGCATCATTGCAAAAATGAACTGGTGAAACCCTTTGGAGATCCTTACAGAGTTCACAGAAGAGGACATTGACATTACAGCAGAAACTGGGGGCAGTGAAGTACTGGTAATCCGTGTCTTAACACAAATTGATAGGTGTCAGCAATCATCTGTCACATAGTTTTCACCAATCCAGCCATGGCAGATCAGTGAATTCCTCCAGGACGAGAGGAAGGAACGACCTTCGAAAAGGGCCTGTTTCTTTTGGAATGCACCCCTTTCAAAGAACACAGGGAAATGACACTCACAAGAGAAAAAAAGCCTTCCTCTACAAACCTGCCAGTTCTGCGTATTGACTCTCACCAGAGAAACCATAACTGCCATTAATCATAGGGCTGGGACGATACCGGTATTGAGCTACTCGTTAGTATAGTGGCAAGGAAACAAAACAAAAAGCAGATTTAACTTCTTTAGGAGAACCCCCACTGCTGGAAACAAACATCATTATGTTGTCATCTAGATTTAAAAAAAATTTCAAGGTATATCACATAATATTTTACATACAGCAGGTTTTTAGAGGACCAAAGAGTTTGATCTGCTTCGTGTTTTCATTTTTCCCATGGAAAAAATATTGCGATATTGGTATCGTCGCAGCCCTAATTAATCATCTGTCACTTTTGGGGCTTTGTAGGGGGGATAGGAGCGAGAGAGTGAGAGCTAACATTTGTCCTCAACACAAAAGCTCCTGGCTGCTGGGGTGTGGGGAGTCGACTAATTACTTTATTAATCATAGGGCTGGGACGATACCGGTATTGAGATACTCGTTAGTATAGTGGCAAGGAAACAAAACACCAAGCAGATTTAACTTCTTTAAGGAGAACCCCCACTGCTGGAAACAAACATCATTACGTTGTCATCTAGAGTTACATTTTTTTTCAAGGTATATCGCATAATATTTTACATACAGCAGGTTTTTAAAGGACCAAAGACTTTGTTCTGCTTCGTGTTTTCATTTTGCCATGGAAAAAATATTGCGATACTGGTATCGTCGCAGCCCTAATTAATCGTCTGTCACTTTTGGGGCTTTGTAGGGGGGAGAGAGCGAGAGAGTGGGGGCTAGCATTTGTCCTCAACACAAAAGCTCCTGGCTGCTGAGGTGTGGGGAGTCGACTAATTACTTTATCACATTTTGTCTTCAGACAATAAATGAACAAATCAATGAAGCGAACATCTGTGGAGCACCTTGTAATAGCACATGTGCGTCCTTAGCAGATTTCACACTGGGAGAGAATAGGCTGGACAGCGAAGGTGTCATAGATATTTTTTTGGATGCCAGGTGTCAGTGTCAAGGGATGGGCTTCGACTCAAATATGTGATCAGCGGGACAATGAAAACCAGGGATCTATCCCAAATGGCACCAGATTTATAGTGCGCTTCTTTTGAAAAGGGCCCATAAGACTCTGTTAAAAAGTAGTGCACGAATAGGGTGCCATTCGGGACACTTTCTAAGGAATAAAATAATATTAGTTTGGAGGTAGGTACATTTCAAAGGATGTAGGACTAGAAGGTGCTATAGGACATCAGACATTCAGAATAAGAGAAAATGTCATCTTTTTTGACTTGATTTGGTAAGCAAACACATTGATCTAATATAAAAAGATTGAGGTGAGGATTTTTATATATGAACCTATTATTCCTCTTCTTGGTATGATACATCAATGTCTGACCAGAGGTCTCTCTCAACTGCACAAGTTTATAATCATATTTAATAAAGAACCTGGGTTGTGTTCCCACATCAAACAATTTGCAACAGAAAGCGAACATGAGTGATTATTACTGGAACAAACCCAGGTTGACCCTCCACTTTCTGCCTTCAGGTACATAATGTACACGACACTGATGACTCATAAACATTAGCGGTAGTTTAACCCTCCTTATTGAAACACATTTATTTCATACCAAGATGAACCAAGACAAACCCAATTGGAACATGTTGATGTGATGATTGATTGGTCAAGATAAAGACAAACGTAAAAGGGATCTATAATGCACAACATGTTATCCAATCTTAATTAGATATAATTTTATCATGGACATATTAAATTAATTAGGCTTATACTGTTTGCCCCCAAGCACTACTAGTTTTGTCTGGTGATCCATCAAGATGTCATTTTATCAGCAAGTTCTCTCAGTACTTTCCATTGCTGTTTTTTGACATAACATTTTGATTTGAGTATTGGCTGTATGTTTCGTAAATATAATTGTAATAATGGGGCGTTGAATCAGAAGCAGGTGCAGGTGAAACTTTTGAATAAAACAACAAAACCAAGAACACGCCACTAACATAAGGCAGACCACCGATACACAAGAACAATGCCAACTGGTGAGTGAACCTGGGAGAGTGACCTATAAAGGGAAGGAAATAATGAAGATAATGGAGTCCAGGTGGGAATCATAATGATTCACAGGTGCGCGTAATGATGAGTGCCAGGTGTGCGTAATGATGAATCCTAGGACCGGTGGTTAGTACTCTGGCAAAGTCGTACGCCGGAGGAACAGGAGCAGACGTGACAGTAACCCCCCCCTCTGACGTGCGGCTCCAGCCGCAGGACGACGCCGACCAGGGGGACGACCCCAAGGACGAGGAGCGGGTCTGTGGAAATCACGGATGATGTTGGGGTCCAGAATGTCCTCCACTGGAACCCAACACCGCTTCTCTGGGCCATACCCCTCCCAGTGCACAAGATACTGGAGCCGACCCCCACAACATCGGGAGTCCAGTAGGGATCTGGCAGAGTACGCCGGAGGGGAGGAGCAGGAGCAGATGTGACAATAATATTAATCAATTTATTAACTCATGAAATCACACAAATCCTTAGTTTCAGGTAAATTTATATATATTTTCTCACGGTTGTGGGGAAGTGTGCAATGAGGTATTTTATGAACAATATTCCTGTCCATATTGAGGATCCTTTTTGCACCCCCAGAAGCAAAATATCTATATTGCCTTTTTAACATATTAGTATATTTGACATGACTACAATTGTTTTGAGTAAAAAGAGCAGAAACACCCAAATAAAGAGAAACACCCAACTGCATTCGCCATCCACAGTCATAACAGACAACTCCTAATATCATGGCTGACTTAAGATGTGCTCGTCACATCCGCCCGGCGACTAACCTTCTCTGGCCAATCCTAATTGGATAAGAAATCCTCCCAATGTCCTGCCTGCTTGTCCTGAAAAGGTGAGTGTTTTGGAGATGATGTAGGTAGAATCCATAACCAAACCTTAGCCCACTTTTCAATTTTGTTCACGTCCCTCTTATCGGGTTGGGAAACTCCAACCTGAAATAAGGGACGTGTTCATTCAGCACCAAGTTAAGGGACTGACTGGTTGACATTACTTCAGCTGGTTAGAGGGGGTGAAGCTCATGTTCTGTTCTCATGTTCTGACATGTTAATTCTTGATTCTACTTGAGACGCATATGTCTCAAGTAGGCACCTGGAAATGCAAATGCGCTACGCTAAATGCTAAATGTACTCGTTAAAACTCAAACCTTGATCAAAATTCACAAGCAGGGTATTGAATTAAAGCTACACTCGTTGTGAACCTAGCCAACAAGTCAGATTTTTAAAATGCTTTTCGGCGAAAGCATGAGAAGCTATTATCTGATAGCATGCACCACCTCAAAATGCCTGAATGCGACGTAAACAAAGACTCTGATTATCCGACGCAGCACAAAACGCAGAAATAAAATATAAAACATTCATTACCTTTGACGAGCTTCTTTCTTGGCACTCCTATATGTCCCATAAACATCACTATTGGGTCTTTTTTTCGTTTAAATCGGTCCATATATACCCAAAATAGCTTTGTATGGAAGCTGTGTCATTCAGAAAAAAACAGTTTTTAAACGCTGCGTCATTTTTTAAAATTAAAAAAGTCGACGATAAACTTTCACAAAACACTTCGAAATCCTTTTGTAATCCAACTTTAGGTATTAGTAAACGTTTATAATCTATCAAAATGATTACAGGGCGATGTATATTCAATAGCTCCTCGTCTGCAAATCAATGGCTGCCAATGTCCACATTTACAGCGTCCTGGTGGAGACTGGAAGAAACGGAAGCCAGATAGTTGGATTTTCCAACAAAAAATTCAATTGAAAATGACGACAATGGCGACATCGTGAATTTGTATGAATTGCATGCAGGTCGATATTACATTTTGTCCTCTTTTAACAACCCATGAAAGTGACTTATGGAAATTATTTTTAGCTTTCAGAGAGCAGTTTTTCTTGCGTTTTTCAATGAAACACACAATCTGTTATAGTCACAGCCGTGATTTAACCAGTTTTAGAAACTTCAGAGTGTTTTCTATCCACACATACTAATCATATGCATATACTATATTCCTGGCATGAGTAGCAGGACGCTAAAAAGTTGCACGATTTTTAACAGAATGTTCGAAAAAGGAGGGGGTAGAAGTAAGAGGTTTTAACTGACTTTCCTAAATTTTTGTTTTCTGTTACAAATCATTTCAAAACGTTTTCATTATTAAATAAATAATGGAAACGTTTTGAAATTATTTGTAACGGAAAACAAAAATGTAGGAAAGTCAGTTAACATGTCAGAACATGAGAACAGAACATGAGCTTCACCCCCTCTAACCAGCTGAAGTAATGTCAACCAGTCAAACCTATCAACCTATCAACCTATCAACCTATCAGCCTTTTCTCTCAAAAGTGCCAACACGAGTCCACCGTTTTTATTTAATTTAACTAGGCAAGTCAGTTAAGAACAAATTCTTATTTTCAATGACGGCCTAGGAACAGTGGGTTAACTGCAGAACGACAGAGGGGTCAGTTTGGGGGTTTGAACTTGCAACCTTCCGGTTACTAGTCCAACTCTCTAACCACTAACCCTGCCGCCCCATTATGTGCCCTAATAAACATAAGCCACACAGGAATATATCTCCACAGCAAGACACGTCCCCTCAGTAAATTGCCAATGAGATTGTATTAAAAGCAAGCCAGCATCATGGGGTTCTCTGCCAGTGAAAAAATTACATTTTGACCTATTGAACATCAGTGGGGAGGCTCATCGTTGATTTCGGAGAGCGGGCGAGTGCACTGCGGTGGGCTTGATTAATGCTGAGCTCCCTCCCACTTCAAATATTTCCCTGAGTCATTAAGAATTGCACTTGTTAAAAGTGGAGTTTTCTGTCGACAATGAAACTTTCCCTCTCTCTGCCTATTACTAATTGACGAGGTCAATTCCACTTGTCTATAAGGATTCACTCAGGAGTCTAAAGATGTCTTTCCAGAGTTCTGAGTAAAGAGACACCTCTGTCATCCAAATGACGCCCTTGGAGTGTTAATCCTGCAGTGACTGATGTCTTTGTAATGTCTAATTGCTGCTGAAATAATTTTTAGATCATGAGGTATCAATCTCAAAGACTCAAACTACTTTGACTGAAAGGAGAACAAGGGGTTGTCAAAAATATCCCAAACGAACTTGATTGCAATAGTGCACAGTCATAGATTTACAGAGATTTTAGAGTTTATGTGAGCTTAAAGGGGTAGTTCACCCAAATTACAACATGATATATTGGTTTCCAGTCTACGGACTAAATGCTCATGTCTGTCCCATGACTTGAATGGGATTTGTGCTATTAATGCTAAAATATGAAAACGCTGCCAGGGAAACGAAACCAAAGCATGAATTGCTGTCATGCCTTGTCCATAGACTGCTTACAGGGTAAGGAAACCAATCCCAATGGGCGCACACTGGTTTAATCAACATTGTTTCCACGGCATTTCAATGAAATTACGTTGAACCAACGTGGAATAGACGTTGAATTGACGTCTGTGCCCAGTGAGATGTCATTTTGTAATTTGGGTGAATTATCCCTTATCCCTAAGTCTACAAGATAAGTTGTATTGTCAAATATAAGTGTAGGAAACTACAACCCAATGCCTTATATTGACTCCAACCACATCCAAAATCTGGCAACTGTGATTATGTGTGTGATTTTGCAACGATCAAGACATTGTCAACTCATCCACTCAAGTTAACTGTGGGTAACTTTTGTGAGATAATTAAGTGTAGAATCGTTCTACAAGTTCCATTCCCCTGAGGTCAGTTTCATTGTTGACATAATTTCCCCCCCCCTCAGACACGGGCTCTCTCTCATCTAGAGGAAAAGCACTTTGTCATAATCGTCTTGATTAAGAGAGATGGGAAGAGAGAGAAAGAGAGATGAAGAGAGAAAGAAAGCGAGAGGGAATGAATGAGATAGATAGTGAGAGAGAGAAGATTGACAAAAAAGAGAGCGAGAGATAAATAGATAGATAGAGAGAGATTAATAGATACCAAGAGGAAAAGGGAGATGCAGAGCGAGAGAGCAAGAGAGCAAGAGAGCAAGAGAGCAAGAGAGAAAGATGAATAGCTACAGAGAGGAAGAGAGAGGAAGAAACAGAACGAGAGAGAGGTAGAGGGAGGGAAGCAGCACTAATTGCCTGGGCTCTGGGGGTGCCCGGTCGTCTGAAGCTGCGCGGTGACATTAAAATTGATTTCTTCTCTCCTGCGCAGCTGCCACGGATCACCTGCACCCTGGGAGATAAATCACAGTCACGCCACAACCTCGGCGCTGCCGGCCAGGAGGACAGGAGAGGGAGCAGGGGGACACGAGGTCAGCACTGCAGCCCTCGGCAGCTGCGCATGCAGGGATGCAACGTGTGTGTGTGTGTGTGTGTGTGTGTGTGTGTGTGTGTGTGTGTGTGTGTGTGTGTGTGTGTGTGTGTGTGTGTGTGTGTGTGTGTGTGTGTGAGTGAGTGTCTATGTGTGTGTGTTTGTATGAGAGAGAGAGAGTATGAGCGTGTATGTTGTATTTGTGTCAAAAGGATATCTACAATGCAAGTCTGTGGCATGGGCAGCTATCAAGGATGTGTTTCTTGCTTGTACAGTCGAGGGTTTGACATGACTTATGTAGACCACAAGTTCTCTCTTTAAACCCCTACAACTTTCTAATTCCCTTACTGTAAATTGCAAACCAGAACCCCTACACTGGGTACGATTAGTGGGCCTTTCTGCAATAACATCCTCTGCCAACTTTATAGTACCTTTGTCTGGCACTAAGGTTGCTAGCCTGCTACCTTTACAGCTCTCTTTTCTCAATCTCTCCATCTTATCTCTTTCTTTCTCACTCACCATTCTGAAGGGGGATAAAAGTTGTGCGGATGTTCTCACATCTGTTGCATCTGATCAAGGATTCCTCAGCTGTGCACCATGGTAAAACGTCTTCATCAGTATCTGTCAGAAGAGAGCTTTGCTGCGAATCCAGACCTCTTCAGATGCTCAAGGCAGAACACGCAGCCATGTGAAGTGAGATGCTGCTTCCTTCTAAAAAATACCTGCTCTGAATTTGCTAAACTAACACCCAGGAAGCCCCCCATGGGACCAGCGAACCTCAAACAAGCTGAGCACGTTCGCACTTCTGTTGACGAAGATGACAGCTAATGGTCGGCGTTCCTCATTTTTACAAGGTGGTGCGCTCTAATATTTAATTATTTGGTGGTGAGTGATTTCAAGGAACCAAAAGAGCTCTCTTGTGATCAACTCCCCGATAAACTAGTCCCGGTGAATGAGGATTCCTCAGAGAGGGAGATGAGAGGGTGTGTTAGGGAAGAACACTGATAATTACTCACAGTATTGTTTCTGTAGGCTACTGAAGAATTCATACAAAGCATTCATTCCCATTCCATCTGTCAGTCTATTTGGAGCTCCTCTATAGGATATCATATGAGAGAAAAATATGGTATAGATATCAGTATCAATTGGCTGGTGTGAACTCTGCAAGATATAGGTTTATCACATCCAATGTGCAGCAACGATAAATTAAATCAGTGTATAGCCATGATATTCACAATACATTGCAATTAAATATTAAAAGGTACAACCTGGTCTCAGCTCATTTCGTATGATTCTGTACGTAAATCAGAGACATTCCATTTAGTATGATATGTTTTGTTTCGTATGGTACGTATTCATTTGTGGATGTCCATAACCCATTTTGTATGATATGTTATGAATTACAATTCTTATTATATGTTCCGAATTTGCAAAACGTACAATATGTTATGGTTTTGAAAAACGTATGATATGTTACGAATTCTATCTAGGTAGCTACTTGGCTAATGTTAGCTAGCTCGCATATGTTAGCTAAGGGTTAGGGGTTAGAGGTTAGGGTTAGGATTAGGGGAAGGGTTAGTTAAAAGGGTTAAGGTTAGGTGAAGTGTTAGCCAAAAAGGTAAAGGAAGGGTTGGCTAACATGCTAAGTAGTTGCAAAGTAGCTAAAAAGTAGTAAGCAGTTGAAAAGTTGCTAATGAACAAAAATGCAAAAGTTGTCCGTGATAAGATTCGAACTCGCAATCTTTGCGTTGCTAGATGTTTGTGTCATACGCCTACCCACGCTCCTTTGGTTTTTGCTTTAATTAATCATCTGTCTTATGTAACCATACCAAACGTAACATATGATTGTAAATGTGACCCAACACCTCTTTTCAGTCTTATGTAGCAACATTTTAAATTGTATTTTTTACATTGGATAAAAGTACAGACTCAGAGCTAGAAAATTGTATATCATACACTGCAGTTCAGGAACAATGGGAAAGTAATTCTGCTTTGAAAGTTGATAAACTTGTAACCCCACTTTTGAGAAAATTGCCCTTGATGTTTGTCTACACCCATTCAGCGTTGTTCACACCCTCTTAAGCCTTAGCCCCAGGTAAAAATACACTTTATCTAGTCCTTAGCCTATATCCTAATCTGACTTTGGTGCAGGTCATGTTGTTCTCCACAGTACCGTCTCTGGAAAACACACACTATATCAAATAAAATCTAAGTGTATTTCTCACAAGCACAGGATACAGACGGTATAAACAGTGAAATGGCTAGCTAGTTAGCGGCGGTGCGCGCTAATAGCGTTTCAATCGGGTGACGTCACTTGCTCTGAGACCTGAAGTAGTTGTTCCCCTTGCTCTGCAAGGGCCGGGGCTTTTGTAGAGCGATGGGTAACGATGCTTCGTGGGTGTCAGTTGTCTATGTGTGCAGAGGGTCCCTGGTTCGAGGGGACGGACCAAAGTTATACTGTTACAGTAGCTGTATCAAAAATAGAACGTGTCCAGATGAAAACATTTTATAATTATTAGATGATGCTTACCCAGACACACTTGTCTAAATTGATAGGTCATGTGAAAGAAATTCTAACCACCCCCCAGGCCAGAAGTGGATGGGTCACTATTGTCTAGACATGTACACATGTGCATGAAATGCAATAGATGACCATAATAACCCCCAGACACACCAGACTAACTTGATGGGTCATGTGAAAGAGAGGCTATAAACACCAAACAGCCTTTTCTAGCTAAGTGGATTGGAATCTACATCAGGTGTAAACGATACTGTGTAATGGTTACTTGCATATTTGTATAGTAGCAATATCAACAAACAAAAAAAGAACACAAAGCGTCAATGCCAGTAGAGAAAGAACAAAATAATATACAGTATGTAAAAGAACAATATCAATAACAATATCAGTGATATTGGTGATAGTTTGAGGTACTGTAGTTATATGCATACAATCTGGAGTAAAGTGGCTGAGCAGCAGGATAAAACAAAATAGTACCAGCAATGTATGGCGTGTGTTAGGAGAGAGTCATGTGAATGTGCGTAGATGCACTGCAGATAGTCAGTTTGACTGGGAACTCACCCCCAGTGGTGAAGTGATCTGTCCGCACCACGAATGAACAAGGAAATCTATATTCGGAGAGCCAGTTTCTGTCATGCCCTTGACTTCGGTGCACGGCATGTGATGTCCATGCCCTGTTCTTTGCAAAACTCCCTGACTTTCTCAAAAAGATACAAGTACGTTTATCTAGTTGTGTCCATTCCAGGTGGTGCTTGTACAGGCAGACCATCTATCGGAGGAAGGACATCAGCGTTGCGCAGCAGCTGAAGCTTGGTCCCAACTGAGTCAGAACGCTCCTTGGAAACAACACCACGCTCCAGAGCATTGAAGCGGTAAAACAGGAAAATAGACCCCCAAAAATTTAGAAGACATTACAACATTGCATAACATCAGTTCACTTCCCAAGTTTAGATAACAAGAATAACTTCCTACAATGCAATGAGAATGATATTCACTTGAAGTGCTGGTACTGCTTGATCTGTAGCAGCGACCTGAAGTACAGAGTCAGGTGTTGTTGCCAGCAATAGCTTTCCACCAGCACTGTACAGTCCTCCAGTCCAACCAGCTGTGAGATGATGACCTATGTCAGAATACTTGTCCATCACCACACAAGCAATCTCCGACAAAGTGCTCACTCTGGTCTTTCTGAAGCGCTGCTTGATTAGGCCGAAGCACCAATCGGGGGAAAACTTGGTGTGGCCTGTGATCAGGAAGTGAAGGTTACAGACTGTGGTGGAGCTTGTGCATGATACAATTCCAGCAGTACACTGTGATGGAACATTTTATGTTTCTGCTTTTCTAATAACATATTTCTGTGTTCATGCAAGTGACTGATTGAACAATCCTCACTATCAGTATCTGCAACTTGGCAGTATGCCCAAAACCTTGTTTTGAGAACGAAAGGATATCTCAGTTTCAAGTTCTCAGCTTGGAGAGAAGAAGCCAAATGTTAATGATAAATGAATTATGATTAATGAATAACCTAATCATGCAAATATAACTTGTCTGTGTAAGCAGTATATAAGAGAACAAACAGGACTGCCGCAGGGGAGCCATCACATCAGACTGGTACTTTATGCATCTAAGTTTGACTGTGTTGCTGATAATGGACCTCTGTACACCTATGTATATATTCCATAAAAACATCAGCTGTTTCCAGATACAATAGTCATTTACAACATAAAAAATGTCTACACTGTATTTCTGATCAACTTGATGTTATTTTAATGGACAAAAAAATGTGTTTTTCTTTCAAAAACAAGGACATTTCTCAGTGACCCCAAACCTTTAACGGTAGTGTACAGCATATGGTGCATAGGAAGTAACACCAGAGAATTTTTGATGATGCACATGGGGTAATAAAGGAGAATGCCGAGTGTGTTTGGGAATAATACTAAGTGAATGAAGATATGAAAGTGTGAGTGTGGAAAGGATTTGGATATTAAGCTGATTGAAATTTGGATAACAAGGACGTTTGAAATTTGTATAATAAGCTGATTGAAATTTGTATAATAAGAGGATTGAAATGTAACAATTAAGTACTGAGTGAATGAGAGCTGTC
Source organism: Oncorhynchus clarkii lewisi (assembly GCF_045791955.1). Taxonomy (NCBI): domain Eukaryota; kingdom Metazoa; phylum Chordata; class Actinopteri; order Salmoniformes; family Salmonidae; genus Oncorhynchus; species Oncorhynchus clarkii. The sequence continues at coordinate 32,846,351 of NC_092161.1, forward strand.
AGAGGACTAGCTCTGGTGTGAAAGAGGTCTGAATGAATACCCCAACCAGTTCTGTGTGAGCTGAGTTTTCCAGTTCTGTGAGAGCTGAGTTTTTCAATCTATAACATTACCTACGGTTCTGTTATCTAGGGGTTTCATCCACCACTGCCCATCATAGTCTGGGACTCCTAGCACGAGGTGTTATTGAGCACGGGGTGTTTTATATGTATAGGAAGTAGCGGCAAGAACCGTTGAAGATACATATGGTGCATAGGATGTAACAATAGAAAAGTCTACGTGGTCTGAACCACTGATAATAACACAAGCATTATTGCTATTGTAGGCATTTAGAACGGTTGAAGATGCACATTGGGTGGTGTGGATGTAAATACCTAAGTCCACCACCGCCGTCGGCTCTACTGGTAGAGGATAACATGTCTCAGGATCTCATTCGATGGAAACATGCCTCAGAGGATAACATGTTTCATTAGTAATGAGGATAACATGTCTCAGAGGGTAACATGACTCATTAGAGATAACGAGGATAACGAGGATAACATCTCTCATCAGTGGAGTTTGATGGTAAAACATTATTATGTATGTGGAGATAAAAAAGGAGAAAGTACTATTCCTGAATATGCTGTTACTAGAGAACACTAGTGTAAAGGAAGTATAATAGTATAGTATACTCTAGTTAGAGATAAAGTAACATATGAAGAGTATAATCGCTTACGAGATTTGATGAAGTAGAAATAGAAAGAAATATAATAATATACAACTTGTACACCCACATGTAAGTGGTGCAAAAAGTATTACGATAAATTAATAGTATAATGGTTACTAGATTTGATAAAGTAACAATGTATGAATATATAATGGGTTACTAGAGTTTAACTTGCTAGGTAGAGACTTAGTATGGACAGAGCACACCACCTATTGTGAGTCATAGACAGTGCCAGCCCAGTTATTGTGAAAGTTGATCCCAGAAAGAGACTCTAGTCTTGAGAGCTACCTTAAAAAAGGAAACTCCCTCCAAATCTTCTCTTCCCTTCTGAATTGGCTGATGCATTTTCTAAATTCAGCGCATTACATGTTAATCTTAAAATAATAGACATTTAATAAGTGTGACGCAGAAAGTGAATATCCAACAGAAATTGGTAAAACATACATAGAGTAAAACTGTTAGGGTAGACTAAAATTAAAACAATGCCTTCCGATATGGAGAAAGTTATCATGTTTGTTTTGTATTTAAACCTTGCAATAGGGGGAAAAGCAGACCATTGTTTGAGAGTGATCCGAATATATTAGCAGTAGAGATTGATAAGGTCTTCCTATGGGGAAGAAGGGAGTCCTAGTTGAAGGAAACAGATATGGAGACAAGTGAAAGTAACAAAGTGAATGGTAAAGTTAGTGGCTTTCAGATAGCACTCTAGTAATGCAATGTCTTAGTAATTTGTAAAAGTACAATTAAATGTTTCAATAAAAGGTCACCTGACAAACAGAGGGATTGAGCATTGGGACTGATATTAAATTAGAGGCCGCCATCTGTTATTTGGGTTAAAGATCAGCTTCCTGTGGAAAATAAGTAGTACTCACTGAACTCAAACAGGCTGTAAGGGACACAGTGGGACATTTGGTTTAAATAATTGAATAAGAGACATTTTTGACATTTTCAAATTATTATTACTGAATTCTATAGTTTGGGTAGCACCAGTGATTTAAGTTAGAAGGTAATGTCTTCTAAAACAATCATTTGTTTTGATTACATGGAACTGTGTCCAGAATTGAAGTGGCTCCAAGTAAATGTTTTAGTACCGAATATTGAGCTGATAAGCTAGCACCAACATTTTGAAGGTCGTAGGAGATTTGTTAAACAACAGGTTTCATATTTTGACTAGTTTATGTCCCAGGTACAAAATTATTATCCAACAGGTACAAAATTATAAGATTAAAAGAGAGGGGCTCTGGGATTTTTACTTTAGAAGGTGCCTATTCCGCTTGTCAGGACACTGTATCATCTGATGTGTCTGAAGTATAATTCTGTATACGCATGGTTTAATCGAGACTCCCTGCCCAAGATGCAGTAAACTCAATTAAGATTAAGAATTTTTAGGACTGATTCAATGTTTTATTTTCTTTCTTCCAAGATGTAACGACAGATTTCCTCTTCGTCTGAAGAGGAGTAACAGGGATCGAACCAAAACGCAGCGTTGTAAGTGTCCATGTTTTAATAGTATAAACTGAACATGACAGAATACAAAATAACAAAGTGAATATAAATGAAACAGTCCCATGTGGCACAAACACTGACACAGGAAACAAACACCCACAAACAAACAGTGAAACCCAGGCTACCTAAGTATGATTCTCAATCAGAGACAACTAACGACACATGCCTCTGATTGAGAAACATACTAGGCCGAAACCGAAACCAAACATAGAAACACAAACATAGACTGCCCACCCCAACTCACGCCCTGACCATACTAAATAAAGAAAAAACAAAGGAAATAAAGGTCAGAACGTGACAGTACCCCCCCCCCCCCCCCCCAAAGGTGCGGACTCCGGCCGCAAAACCTGAACCTATAGGGGAGGGTCTGGGTGGGCGCCTGTCCGCGGTGGCGGTTCTGGCGCGAGACATGGACCCCACTTCACCATAGTTCTAGTGCGCCTCTTCGCCCGCCTCCGTGGCCTCTTTAAAGCGGCGACCCTCGCCACCGACCCTGGACTGGGGACCCTAGAAATGGGTCCCGAATAGGCGGGAGACTCCGGCAGCGCCGGACAGGCGGGAGACTCCGGCAGCTCCGGAGTGAAGGGCGATTCTGGCATCGCCTGGCTGACTGACGGCTCTGGCAGATCCTGGCTGACTGACGGCTCTGGCATCGCCTGGCTGACTGACGGCTCTGGCAGATCCTGGCTAACTGACGGCTCTGGCATCGCCTGGCTGACTGACGGCTCTGGCAGATCCTGGCTGACTGACGGCTCTGGCATCGCCTGGCTGACTGACGGCTCTGGCAGATCCTGGCTAACTGACGGCTCTGGCAGATCCTGGCTGACTGACGGCTCTGGCGGTGCCTGGCTGGCTGACGGCTCTGGCGGAGCCTGGCTGGCTAGCGGCTCTGGCGGCTCCTGGCTGGCTGGCGGCTCTGGTGGCTCCTGGCTGGCTGGCGGCTCTGGCAGCCCCTGGCTGGCTGGCAGCTCTGGAGGCTCCTGGCTGACTGACGGCTCTGGCGGCTCCTGGCTGGCGGCTCCTGGCTGGCTGACGGCTCTGGCGGCACATGGCTGGCTGACGGCTCTGGCGGCACATGGCGGCTCTGGCGGATCCTGGCTGACTGGCGGCTCTGGCGGATCCTGGCTGACTGGCGGCTCTGGCGGATCGAGGCTGACTGGCGGCTCTGGCGGATCCTGTCTGACTGGCGGCTCAGGACAGACGGGAGACTCTGACAGTGCTGGGCAGGAGGAAGGCTCTGGCAGCGCTGGACAGGCGGGAGCACCTGTAGGGAGAAGACGGAGAGACAGCCTGGTGCGGGGGGCTGCCACCGGAGGGCTGGTGCGTGGAGGTGGCACCGGATAGACCGGACCGTGCAGGCGCACTGGAGCTCTTGAGCACCGAGCCTGCCCAATCTTACCTGGTTGAATGCTCCTCATAGCCAGGCCAGTGCGGCGAGGGGAAATAGCCCGCTGGGCTGTGCTGGCGAACCGGGGACACCATGCGTAAGGCTGGTGCCATGTACGCCTGCCCACTGGACACCAGATGCGTAGAGCCGGCTTCATGGCACCTGGCTCGATGCCCACTCTAGCCCGGCCGATACGAGGAGCTGGAATGTACTGTACCGGGCTATGCACACGCACTTGGGACACTGTGCGCTCCACCGCATAACATGGTGCCTGTCCGGTCCCTCTCGCTCTCCGGTCGCTCGGGAAGTTGGCGCAGGTCTCCTACCTCAACTCGCCACACTCCCCGTATGCCTCGCCCAATACATTTTGGGGGCTAACTCTCGGGCTTCCATGCCAGCCATGTTTCCTCATACCAGTGCCTCTCTGCCATTGCTGCCTCCAGCTCTGCTTTGGGGCGGCAATATTCCCCTGGCTGTGCCCAGGGTCCTCTCATGTCTAGAATTTCCTCCCAAGTCCATGAGTCCTGTGTCTTCGGCCGCTGTTTCTGCTGCCCATTACCACGCCGCTTGGTCCTCTGTTGGTGGGTGTTTCTGTAACGACACATTTCCTCTTCGTCTGAAGAGGAGTAACAGGAATCGGACCAAAACGCAGCGTGGTAAGTGTCCATGTTTTAATAGTACAAACAGAACACGACAGAATACAAAATAACAAAGTGAATATAAACGAAACAGTCCCGTGTGGCACAAACACTGACACAGGAAACAAACACCCACAAACCAACAGTGAAACCCAGGCTACCTAAGTATGATTCTCAATCAGAGAGAACTAACGACACCTGCCTCTGATTGACAACCATACTAGGCCGAAACAGAAACCAAACATAGAAACACAAACATAGACTGCCCACCCCAACTCACGCCCTGACCATACTAAATAAAGACAAAACAAAGGAAATAAAGGTCAGAATGTGACACAAGACTTATGGAATGTCCACTATCAAGTTTTCTGATCAGTTTAACAATGATTCTGTATCTCTCCCTTTGAAATGCTTTCTGAGGCAGGTGCCTTGGGAGAACAGTTAGTATAAAGGTACCCAGGACCGGTTGTTAAGGGAGCTCTCAAATTATGTAAGGCCTGGCCATTTTGTTTGTTTTTATCCTACGTTTCACCACACACAACATTTTCTGAAGTATCTAATGTCCGAGTTTTGGTTGCACAAATGTACATTCTCTTGATAAGAAATATACTGAAAAACCCAACATAAACCTGATTTACAAAATGTTTGAAATATATTTAAATAATTTCTGAGGTACAGGGAAAGAAACACCCACTTAATGGGGTTGAATGACTTCTGACCTCTGTTCTGACTTTCTGGTGAAGCCTGGTCACCCTTACTAGATAGACAAGAGACATTGGGTGAGATTTAAATGGACTATGAACACACTAATAATTAGGAAGAAGTTTATAATTCATAAATAGTCCTATGTGTGATTCGTACCATGAGAACCACAGAGAGAAAGCGCTGCCCCTGAATGAGGGACACCTGTCTCTAGTCCTTGAATGACCTTTTGGGATACAATTAAGTTAAGGTGGAGTCATCAGAGGTTATGATTCTAATTTTATCTGTTATATTGATTTAACAAGCAGTGTTGTTGTTTTGTTTGTCTAAAGGGGGAATTACCAGTCCCCCGGGGCCCTTTGGTAAATATGCAAATTGATTTTGTTCACATGCCTGCCTGTAAAAGGAAGTGTATTGCTGTTGTTTGTTTTGTTTTTGTCTTGCTTCATTATAAATCTCACCAGATTGGGTCTGGTGGATCGTTGGGATTTCTCCCTAAGGATTAGCCCTCTAACTCCCTGACCCTGTAACTCTGCGTAGAGGTCCTCAAGATGATAACGGAGGCAATATAAAGGCAATTTGAAAAAAATATTGTTTCAACTATGACATTTGTCTTAGACATTTGTATTAAGAATACTGGTAGTAGAAATAATTTGTTGTCTGGATTTCCAGATTCAGTAATTCCCTAAACTAAACTGTTGTTCTGGTCTGTCCTCTCTCGGGGTTATGGCGAAGGTGACCCCAGATGGTATCTAGATGCATGGAGGCAATAACTCAACTGAGAACATTGTGAGCTTCACCCCCTCTAACCAGCTGAAGTAATGTCGACCACCACCTGAAACCAGTCAAACCTATCAACTGCCTTTTCTCTCAGCAGTGCCAACATGAGTCCACCATTTTTATTTTATTTAACTAGGCAAGTCAGTTAAGAACAAATTCTTATTTTCAATGACAGCCTAGGAACAGTGGGGTTAACTGCCTTGTTCAGGGGCAGAGCAACAGATTTATACCTTGTCTGCTCAGGGATTCAAACTTGCAACCTTTCGTTTACTAGTCCAACGCTCTAACCACTAGGCTACGCTGCCGCCCACATGAAGTGGGCATGGAGACAGATCCCGTCCAAACTTCTCTCATGCAGCTGGTGTACTGGTAGGAAAATGGACTGGACATAATGCACCGTAAACAACATTGGCGGCTCAGGTGAGAGATTCGTCTGCTTTGAAGTTGGGACATTGTCAAGGGCCATCCACTTTGAACATGTGTGCCATTGGGAGGACGAACTGTAAAGCTATCTGAAGAAGAAAATTAAAAAACGACAGAAGAAAGAGTGCCTTGGAGGGGGGTGGTCAACCGTGCCCATAATTGATTTATTGTAAATTTGGGGTATCAGGTTGATTGTGGAGGTCTGCACACTGCAAAATGTATAGTAATTTAGACTAAGAATGCATTGAGATACCAATCTGTCATTATCACAAATGGGGGCCGTGATGAGAAAAGTTTATGCTAAAAATATATGAATGTATGATATATGACTTCTGTGCAAATGTTTTTGTGGCCGGAGGCGAAGTAGAAGGAGTCCTGAGTGAAAGGGACCAATGCTGGTCATCGTGTGTCATAAGTGTAGAGAGAAGTAAGCAGTCACAGGTTTAGAACTACAGAATTTATTAACGCACTATATAGTATATAAAAGCAGGACGAAACCCAAAGTGCAAATAATAAAGTACTCAGGAGATAGTAGGAGAGATTTCTCTCAGGAAAACAAGAAACATTTACAATGACCGACAAAGACAAATGACAGAGGGAGTATATATACAGTGATAGATTGGAGATTGGAACCAGGTGTGTGTTATGATGACGAGACAAGTCCGGGGTTGATGAGTGAAACACGTTTGCCAGCAGGAAGTTTGGCAGCAGCTAGAAGGCCGGCGACCCCGAATGCCTGAGCTGGACAGGAGGGGGAGCCAAAGTGAAGGCTGGTGTGACAGTACTCCCCCCTGAGGCTCTGTGCACCGCCGACCTTGTGGATGACCCCGGAGACGCGGTGCAGGTCAGTCGGGACGATGCCTGTGGAAGTCCCGAATGAGAGAACTGTCCAGGACATCCCGTGCCGGAACCCACCACTGCTCCTCGAGTCTGTACCCCTCCCAGTCGAACAGGTACTAGAGAGACCCCCCACAAGACCTGGAGTCCAACAGGCTGTGGACGGAGTACGCCGGGGCCCCCTCGACTTCCAAGGGAGGAGGAGGTGTGTCATGGGGTCCAGCACTAATCAAGGGATCAGCTGCCATCGGCTTGAGGAGAGGTGCATGAAATGAGGGTGAGATACGGTAATTGACAGGGAGCTGTAATTTGTACTCCACATCATTGATTCTCCTCGGGACTTTGAACGGCCCCACAAACCGCGGGCTCAGCTTCCGGCAGGGCAGGCTGAAGGGAAGGTCCTTTGTAAAAAGGCAGACCCTGTCACCGGGGTGAAAGACCGGGGCCACACAGCGGAGACGATCAGCCTGCGCCTTCTGCTGGAGGACGACATGCGCTGTATTCCATACCTCCTCGGTGCGCTGGAACCAATCGCTCAACCCCGGAGCCTCGATCTGACTCTGGTGCCAGGGTGCCAGGGCCAGCTGATAGCCAAGAACACGCTGAAACGGTGTGAGGTTAGTGGAGGAGTGACGGAGGGAGTTTTGTGCATATTCTGCCAAAAGAAGAAATGCAGCCCACCCCCCCTTGCCGGTCCTGACAGTAACTATAAAGGTACCTACCCAGTTCCTGATTTATCCATTCCACCTGCCCATTAGATTGGGCACTGTACGCGGAGGTGACCCCCAGTCGTTCCTTGCCTTCCAGACACGGGAGGTGAACTGAGAACCATGGTCAGACACAATGTCCTCCGGGATCCCGTAGTGCCGTAAGACGTGAGAGAAGAGATCCTCCGTGGTCTGCATGAACATTGGGTAGACCAGGCAGAGAAATCCGAAGAGAGGCTTTGGAAAATGGGTCCACAATAACCAGGAAGGTGGTGTGCCCCTCCGAAGGGGGAAGACCTGTGACAAAATCCACAGAGAGATGGGACCAGGGTCGTTGTGGAACTGGCAGCGGGTGGAGTTTGCTATAGGGGAGGTGTCTCGATGTCTTACTCTGTGCGCAGGTGGAGCAGGAAGAGACGTCCTGGGCCAAGGTGGGCCACCAGTACTTTGCAGAGAGACAGTCGATAGTACAGGCTATACCCGGTGAGAGGGGCCACCACTGTGCTGAAACCCTTAATGAAGCACCTGAACTAGTTGGCCAAACATAGGAAGCGCTACACCGCACTTATGTTGGATGGAGAAGGCCACGACCATATTGCACTGACCCTCTGCTCTTCCATCTCCACTCCCGTGGTGGATATCCGATAGCCCAGGAAGGAGACCACCTGCTGAAAGAAAAGGCACTTCTCTGCCTTGGCGTACAGGTGATGCCCTATCAGCCTCTCCAAAATAGACCTGACATGGGAGAAATGTTGCTTGCGGGTAGTACACCAACATGTTGTCTATGTACACCACTACACAGCGACCCAACATGTCTCTAAACACCTCGTCAATGAAGGATTGAAACACAGAGGTTGCATTTGTCAGGCCGTAGGGCATCAACCTATATTAATAGTGCCCGGTGCTGGTGCTGAAGGCAGTCTTCCATTTATCCCCCTCTCTGATGCACACCAGGTTGTAGGCACTGTGTAAATCCAATTTGGTAAAGTACTGAGCACCGTGCAACTGTTCGATTACAGTGGGTATGAGAGGCAGGGGATAAATGAATTTAACAGTAGCCCTATTCAGTGTCCAGTAATCGATACAGTGGCGGAGACCTCCGTCCTTCTTCTTCACGATAAAGAGGCTGGAGGAGTCCGGAGAGGTGAACGGACAGAGTAATCCTTGGGCCAGCGCCTCCTGGACGTAGGCCTCCATGGCTTCGGTCTCTGCATGTGAGAGAGGGTAGATGTGCCCCCGCGGGAGGGTAGAACCAGGCAGTTGGTCGATAGTGTAGTCCCATGGGCGATGAGGGGGAGGCACGTGGCACGAGTCTTCGGAAAAGCCACCAGTAGGTCCCGGTATTCCTCCGGGGAGACACCTCTCCTGACACTCCTGCGACCAACCCAACAACCTAATCTCTGTCCACAATATCCTGGGGTTATCCTGGGGTTACCAGGGGAAAGCTAATCCTATGGGTTGTGCAGAAGAGTCTAAGATGAGGAAAGTGATACGTTTATGGTGGTTGTGAGCACCTGTGAGGGAAATGGGAATCGTGATCTGGCACACCAGTCCTAGGGGACGGTTGTCTAGAGCATGGACTGGGATAGGGTTTTTTAAAGGGACTAGAGGAATGCGTAATGATAAGGCCACTGGCCGGTCTAGGAAAATGCCTGCAGAACCTGAGTCCACTAGGGCAGGACTCAGTGGGGGGCCAGGATAGTCAGGGAAGGAGATGGCAATGAGGCCATGGCAATGAGCTGGTCCAGCATGAGGTCCTCATTGCGACAGGCCAGCTTGGTCTGGACGTCTGTCTGTAGCACGCTGCGGAAAACCATCAACAGGGCCAGGTCGTTCCACCCAGTGGATGCAGCCACCGTCCATAAATCCAGAGTGTACTCAGACGCTGTCCTAGAACCCTGGCGTAGTCGGAGGAGACACTCACCCCCCTCTCGGCCCTCTGTAGGGTGGTTGAGAGTTGGGTGCGCTCATAGGACTGCACTTCTTGACCGTCCCTCTCCCAGACAGCGTGCACCCACTCCAGAGCCTGTCAGCACCAAGATCACCAAGGCCACCTTGTCCCTCTCACAGGCCGTCCTAGCATGACGGGCAAGGTGAAGGTCACACTGAAAGAGAAACCCCCTACAGTGAGCTGGGGTGCTGTCAAACTGCTCCTGGAGGGGCAGGTGGACGTTGCTGATCGGACTGGGCGATGTAGATGGTAGTGGGGTGGCTGGAACGACCTCAGGGAGCTGATAAGGTGGTGGTGTAGGTTGCAGCTGGCGTATGGTCCGAAGCACCTTGTCCATGGCAGTCCCGAGGTGCTCCACGCACGAGTCGCTGCTATAGTGGAGAGGTCGGATGTCCTGCTGCTTCCTGTTTTCTTTGGTCGGTCATTCTGTCACAAGTGTAGAGAGGAGTAGACAGGAGGCAGTCGCAGGTTTAGAACTACTGAATTTATTAACACACTAGCAGGTTCGGCAACAGGTAGGCCTGTAACGCTGAATGCCTGAGCTGGACAGGAGGGGAAGCCAAAGCGAAGGCTGGTGTGAAGGAGAGCCCTGTGTGGCCCTGGGTTGTGTCCGGTTAAGTGGTGAACTGTGCTTTAGCATTGAAAAGAAAAATGCCTTTTAAGACTCTGACAATCAGTGCCCTAGACCAAATTCAGAAGATCTCTAGAGACGTAGAGAAAATTGGGAATGTTAAAAGAATTGCGTACATTGGTTCTGCAAAACAGAGAGGCTCTTGACTATCTTTTGGCGGGTGAAGGGGGCACTTGTGCAATCATTGGCGATGAATGTTGTACTTTTGTCCCACTTCACTCTTCTAATATGACTTATCTCGAATACACTGCCACTGTTGCTGAGAAAAATTCCCCACAACCAGAGTGGACGCCTCCAACTTGGTTGGAATCCCTGTTTGGAAGTTGGGGACCCCAAATTGCCAAATGGGCTGCAGTGTGTTTTTTTTTCTTCTTAATTTGCCTAATTGTGCTATTTAACATGTTGTGTATGTGTGTGTATTTTTGATAAATTCACTCCTGTTAATAGAAGTATAAACTATATTATGATGATAGTATTGCAAGACGAATTAAACTGTATAACCCAGAATGAATAGTTTAAAGTGTCTGGTTTTACGTGTTGATTTTCCTTACTTCAATAGAAGTATAGAACCAATTGAAAGAAGCTATAATCTAATGCTTACCTTAACATTTCATTATATTTATCACAGATTGAGTGATAAGAGGAGGGAATGTGATGGAAAATATAATGTTTGTGCTCACCTAATAACCAATTCCTGGGTTCTATGTTTGTGGTTTTCTAATAACCAATTTCTGTGTTCATGCACGTGACAGATTGATCGAATCCTCACTATCAGTACCTGAAATTTTGCAAATGCAAATGGATTTCTGAGATACAAATAATATTACTACACAGATCATACACTTACAGTGGGGCGAAAAAAGATTTAGTCAGCCACCAATTGTGCAAGTTCTCCCACTTAAAAAGATGAGAGAGGCCTGTAATTTTCATCATAGGTACACTTCAACTATGACAGACAAAATGAGAAGAAAAAATCCAGAAAATCACATTGTAGGATTTCTAATGAATTTAGTTGCAAATTATGGTGAAAAATAAGTATTTGGTCACCTACAAACAAGCATGATTTCTGGCTTTCACAGACCTGTAACTCCTTCATTAAGAGGCTCCTCTGTCCTCCACTCGTTACCTGTATTAATCACACCTGTTTGAACTTGTTATCAGTATAAAAGACACCTGTCCACAACCTCAAACAGTCACACTCCAAACTCCACTATGGCCAAGGCCAAAGAGCTGTCAAAGGACACCAGAAACAAAATTGTAGACCTGCACCAGGCTGGGAAGACTGCATCTGCAATAGGTATGCAGGTTGGTTTGAAGAAATCAACTGTGGGAGCAATTATTAGGAAATGGAAGACAAACAAGACCACTGATAATCTCCCTCGATCTGGGGCTACACACAAGATCTCACCCCGTGGGGTCAAAATGATCTGACTAAATACTTTTTTGCCCCACTGTATGCCCCCTTTATTTATCCCACGGTTCTGACTTGGTGTACAGGGAGAATACTGTGATAACGGCCCATGTTCTGAATTCTATCGCTTTACATTTCTAAAGCTTTGAACAAATAGTTATATTGACTATGTCCGTCTTAGCTCGCTCATTAATGTCTCAATCGAAATTACAGATTGCCTCTTATCCGCTCTTCTTCCCCTTATGCTATAGTTTGTACTTCTTAATTGTCAGCAGAAACCAAGTTTGTTTAAGCAAGTCTGCCATATCAAGTATGTTTTTTAAAGGCATTAAATTAGTCTGAACGAACTGTTTTGCTGCCAGACAAAGCTCAGTTGATAGCCAGGTGAAGCAGTGGTAAGGTGTTGGGACTCTGCTGTTGGGACAGCTTTATATAAGGGCACAAGGCAAGACTTAAAAAAATGCAGACACGGGAGGCAGATGGTAGAATGCCGATATTTATTATAACAAAGAGAGTAGGCAAAGGCAGGTCGGGGACAAGCGAGAGTTCATAAACCAGGTCAGAGTCCAAACAGTAACAGACAATAGGCAGTCTCGAGATCAGTCCAGGCAGGGGTCAGGAACCAGGTCCAAGTCCAAAAACAGTACAAAGGGATAGGCAGGCTGGTAGCCAGAACAGGCAGAGTGGTCAGGCAGGCAGGAGGGTTCAGAGTCAGGACAGGCAGTGGTCGAATTCAGGAGGACTAGAAACAAACAGAGACTGGGGAAAAATAGGAGCAATAAAATCTGCTGGTTGACTTGGCAAACAAGACGAACTGGCACAGAGAGACAGGAAACACCGGGATAAATACGCCGGGGATAATAAGCGACACCTGGAGGGGGTGGAGACAATTACAAGGACAGGTGAACCAGATCAGGGTGTGACACTTTATGTAGATCCTAACAGTCTGTGGGCACCGTTTGTCACCGTTATAGCCCAATGAATGTATTGTTTAGTGTTCTGTTGTGTAGTGATTTTGCTGGCATGCGTAAAACAATTATAATAATGTTTGCCCCACCAAGGTTTACATGCTAAAGTCCCCACTGATCTATTGACATCCTACGATGCAAAACACATTATCATGATGATGTGGCAAGTGACACTGCTTCCTGACAATTCTATATATAGAAAACTTGACTGCTGACAAGTAATTTTATTTTTGTTAAAATAAAAATATTTCTCCTTGAACTGTTCTGCAAAAATCTGATGAAATAAATAACATTTTGGTAACCACAGCCTTCTTCTGTGGATCCACTCCACATGTTTTGAATACAAATTAGCCAGGCATTAATTATGGTGATTGAAATGTTCTTTTTTTTTGTATTTTACCCCGTTTTTCTCCCCAATTTCGTGGTATCCAATTACGATCTTGTCTCATCGTTGTAACTCCCAAACGGGCTTGGGAGAGGAGAAGGTCGAGTCATACAGCCTCCAAAACATGACCCGCCAAACCGCACTTCTTAACACCCTGCCAGCTTAAACACCCGCCCCGCTTAAACCGGAAGCCAGCTGCACCAATGTGTTGGAGGAAACACCTCTATTCAACTGACCACCGAAGTCAGCCTGAGGAGTCACTAAAGCGCGATGAGCCAAATCGGACCAAACGATTCAAATAAATAGTACAACATTTTTACATATGGTGTCAAAATAAGTCAGCTTCAACATTAACACATGAGTTGGCACTCATACGCATGGTGGGGGAAAAAAACTGTTAGAAACACAACTGTGAGCTCATCCTTTTCTGGGAAAAAAAGGAGCTGGATGTAAAACGAGCTGAATTACCATGGCAACCTATTTTAACTGAGCTAGCTTCCAATTTCGTTACACCCATTCTTTGTCTTTCTGGCTTCGTACATATGGTGTCAAAATAAGTCTGCTTCTGGCTCTGGAGCGTCCGTGCGCAAAACGATGTGAGGTTAAGTCATTCATCTATTGCCAAATCACACAGCTAGCTTTCGCTAGAGCAGATCTTCTATTAGTTTGTGGCTGTGGTACCCCATCTGTTTAGGTAACATCCAGAAAGCGTAACATTAACTTCTTAGCTTTGTATGCCCATATTTCTTTAGTGTTGCAGTCTTAGGTTTCCACAACAATCCTCTTCAATGGATTACTACTTATTATCAGTTAATACTACACAGATTACTACACAGACTACTTGATCTTTTTTTGCCTTGCAATGCAATAAGAAATGTAGGTTGAGTAATAGGGCTACAGGTGATCATGGCCTGCTATGCCATGGCTGAGATATGAGTCTATGGCTACATGAGCCCAATGATCGCTTGTAGACAAGCCTATGTGTGAGATCAACGCCTGTCTGAGCAGGTGGTTTTGTGCTGTCGCCCTGTAATGCTTATAGATCTCAGTCAAAACATTCAGGGGAATTTATGAGCTGCCAGGCCTGTGAGATGTGACATAAAATGACTGCAGACCACAGTTGTAGTAGCCTCTTGTGACAGACGAAAACATTAAAATGTCTGTCAGTCTATGATCATTACTCCAGTCCAGTGAGCTGGATTTGCATCAATGTAATAGTTGGACAAATCATTATTTTGCATAGATGCCCCCTACAGCTAACACCTTTGGAATTTTCAGAAGGGGAGAGGTATTTTGGCAGAGGTAATCAAGGGCACTTCTAGCCACCAAAGAGGTTATTAGCTGACACTCTTTAGCATTTAGTCCAAACCTCACATTCCATGTCCAGTACCAAATCAAGTAGCTGCAGCGCTCACATAAGATTTGGTACTGGGCTGCCAAGCTTACATTTCAGTAAATTCATTGGTATTGAAATTTCAGGTTACTTTCTGAATTGACTGAAATAAAACAGAACACAAATGAACTCCCCTTCCCCTTACGCCCGACTGCTATCTGCGCTGGTTTGCAGGGAGCTTTGTCTTGATCCTAGTAGAACCACATGTCAACACATCTCCCCAATGCCTCCAGACCAAGGGGAAGAGGGAGTCTGCAAAGCACATTGGACACCAGCTCTCTTAAAAGTCACAGAAAGCTGAATATTAATGTATCAATTACTAATAGGCTATTTTTAAAAGCGATGCCATAAAGCAAATGAAGCAAAAGCTCATTTTAATTGCAGAACAAATTAACTCACTGACACATTCAAGGGTAAGGTGGCCTGAGCTGAACTGCTTGGGATGCTAAAAATGGCAAGGATGCACCATACTCATTTCTGTACAGGCATAATCCAATACAGATTCTAGCAAGCTTTTAATATTGCATTGTAAGATTTAGGCACACACTAAACCCATATAACCACTCCTCTGTTTAATGAACAATGTTTATTCAAGTCTGTTTAGTCTAAAATGGAATCTTGCCCTCCCAGCAAAGCAAGGCTCAAATGTTCTTTTCCTCCCCTCTACAGAATTATCTGAGCTTTGTATATTTGGTGCATTATTTGGTTCAGACAATTTAACCCCTGCCATATTGGAAACAGGTTACTGCGGGGTTAATGGATGAATTCTGTGGTGGCCCTGAATCTACAAATACATTTTAAACCATGTTCTAGCTGTGTAGGAAATGTGGTGCCTCCATAACTAAAGTCACAATCCAAAAACATTGCTGCCCCACTAAATATAATTCTATATCTATTGGTTAAGCTTCCAACATTCTAATGTTGAATGCAGTATTTTGTCAGTTTTTTTTTAACAATAATTGCAGCTTTTGCTTTCAAAGTTGGATATATCATTTGAAAAGGTAATTGAATGACCTTTCGGAACCACTTGTCAAACAAAGTTTAAAACTGAATAGGGTTTAATTTTTGTTATATTACCTAGAGGTCATAGGTTCTGATCACCTAAACATTGTGATCTAAGTATTGCAATGATATATGATTAAAGTTGCAACCCGAACAAATTCACATAGAAATGTGAGTTATAGATCTATCACTCTCATTGAAACCAAGTCTAAGAAGCGGTAGATCTGTTCCATATGTTTCGTTTTTGCATTTTTTACTATCGGTTTTGAACAGCAGCTGAAAATACAATATTTGAAGTTATTGAAAAGATATTTCACAGTGGTTTAGATGGTACAATGATTATCTACACTCTGAGTGCTTGTTTTGTCACATTTAAGCGACTTGTTAGATTTTTAGCAACCAGGAAATGCCAGAGTGATTTCTTCATACTGTACATTTAAAGGGTATTTTGAGCAATAACTTGTTGTATAGTGACATTGTTTTTAATAGGGTAAAATCCTTATGGGGAAAATAAATGGGATGGAGGTAGGAGTGAAAACACTTAGAAAACTCCCATTGCTGTAATGCTATCACACATTTTTCAACTCTAAGGACATAGATCTTCAAAAAAAAATCACTATGAGACATCTTCACCTCAAATCAGGGCTCTTCAACCCTGGGGCCTCATTTCTAAAACAGATTTACGATACATTTTGATCTTAAGTATGACTTCAGCAGGAAACCACGTATAAGTAGTTAATTATAAAATCTTACTTTGACGTGGAAATGATCTTATCTCTACGCCAAGTCTAGACTTGACGCAAGTGATTTTCTTGCTGGTTGTGTAGGGGTATTGCAGTTCGGGACGCATATGCGTCCAAGCCTGTGATGAACTTTGCATCAGCTTTATGAACAATTTGTTAGGAATTATCCATTTAAAGGTGTGAGGAATTCATTGCCAGACGCAAGGTGTTTTGAATTAAAAACTGGATGCGATGTTCTATAAATAGTGTGTCAAATTAGAAAAAGTAACCATGGCTGTTCTTGCGTTATTGGAAGACATTGAAAGCTTTTAGAAGGGAGAGAGTTTTCAGAGACCGAAATTACATTTTTGCGCATGATGATTCATGGCTTATAAATTGCTATCCTCTCCCAAGAAATGTTCTGTGAGATTTGTGCATAGATTTAGCCCCTAATCTGGAAAGGAAGACATGCTGTAATCATGCTATACCCGTATCTATCCAAGTACTGTCCACTCTGGGATTCCTCCCTACTGGGACACTCCAGAGGGAAATGAGTCACGGGTCGGGTACATCACAGCCATCATTCAGCCGCATCCTGCCACAAGTGATCGAGGCCATTCTACACATGTTGTCCACGAGCTACATTAGTTTCCCATTGACAGCCAACAAACAGGCTCAAGTCAAAGCCGAGTTTGTCCGCTCATTTTATTCCCCAGGGGTCATAGGTGCAGTTGACTGCACGCATATTGCCTTGCACGTACCGTCTGTAGATGAACATGTATTTGTTAACAGGAAGAATTTCCATTCGTTGAAGGTTCAGATCATCTGCGATGCCCGTATGCAACTACTCAATGTATGCTCCATGTGGCCAGGGTCTACGCATTACTCTTTCATTCTGCGCCACAGAGGAGTAGGCCTGTGTCTAGAAGCTGGTGAGAGTGGAGGCGGGTGGCTTCTCGGTCAGCTATGTTTTTCCCCCAGTGTATAATAGCCTATTAACCGTGCCAAATAATGTAACACCACAGAACGTGGTTTCTCACTTCCTTTGAAGATCCACGAACAACAGAGGAAATGCACTACAATTTGGCGCATGGCAGAACAAGGTTGGTTGTGGAGCTGTATAGGAGTGTGTAACTGGCTGCAGGGAAGTCAGGCTCAGGAAAGCAGAAATGGGTAGCAAACGGAGCCCTTTATTGAGGCGAACAAAACACGGTACTAAGAAAACTAAACACACCCGGGTTACAATAACCCGGAGCAAACCAGCCTGGAGTACACATACATTTACATATAACAATTCCACACACAGACATGGGGGGAAACAGAGGGTTATATGCAAGACAAGGTGTGTGGGAAAACAAGACAAAACAAATGGAAAATGATAGGTGGATCGGCGATGGCTAGAAGACCGGTGACGTCGACCGCCAAACGCCGCCCGAACAAGGAGAGGGACCGACCTCGGCGGAAGTCATGACAGGAGCGCACCATCGGACTGCTGAAGGGCAGGTGGCGTTGGATTGATGCATCAGCTGCAACATATACCAACATTATATATTTAGCATTTTATTGAAATTGCACACCCAAAGGTTCTGGACAAATAGCTGAAAAGTTTTTAATTTGGCCCTGCGGTTACTGTCCCCTTGAAGCTTGTTCATTTTGTAACAATGCTAGTGTAAACAAATGGAATCAGCTGATTCTTATCGTTTCCACTAGCATTGCAACAAAATGCGAACAGATTTCAAGGGGACATCTCAGCAACTGTAGTGCCCATTAGTAGTGCAAGTTTGTTTGACAAGATCATTGTGGTGTGCAATTTCAAACCCAAAATATAAGATGTTGGCCTGGTTTAAGAATGATTTCCCTCCCCAATCAAAGGTGACACGCATAATACTGGCATGCGGTGTGCTCCACAACATAGCTTTGAGGTATGGTATTGAAATGGATGCTGAGATTAGAATGGACCCCCAAGAGCCTCCTAACCCACCACCCAATGGAGCACCTTCCCCGGCTGATGCAGTGAGGAGGCGGCAGCTCATACAGAGATTGGTGATAAGAAACAGAATGCCAGGCAATATACAAAGCATAGATTTTTAAATTCTTGTTGTGGAAAACGTTCAACAATTGCATTATGTAAATGAATCAAAACCCTGCATATTCTTCTGAGTTCAGTCACAATCTGCCCAAACAATGTGTGCAACACTCATCTGATGCACGGGCTGCAATGCAGCTTCCCCCGTTTCTATGTGAATAAAATAATAAAAATCAGTGCATGTCTTCTATATTAAGTTACTGACAACCAAGTGTCACATTCTCTTAATTACTTACCGTGATCCAGTGATGCAGTCGTGGGGGTTTTGCCCGCCGACTTCACCGTTTCAGATGTTACTGCTAAACAATGTAAAAGTTGGGATTAAATCATATGAAAAATAAAAATGATTGCCCCGATGCGCTTGTCCATTTGGGAGAGCTCCGGTTTGCCAGGCCCCCCTCCCATTGCCTTAATGCTGTGGTTATGTATGACTTATCATTTTTTATCCCTTGCAGTTTAAGGTCAAACCATTTCTTTTTCACATCAGCCACTTTCACATCAGTCTTGCTGCCCCCACCTCGTTTACTGAAGCGGCGACACACTCCCAAGCTACCTGTTTGGCTTTGTTTGTCAACCCACTATTTAGTCCACCGAATAATACGTGTTGCCTGTCTTCAATCTCCTCTACCATCGCTGTGATCTCGTCTTCCAAAAAGTAGGCTTTTCTCTTTTGGTCCATGGCTATTCCTGACTAAACCCTCATTTGTGCTAGCATTCTATAAGTGGAAATCCCTGACTGTAAGGCACGTTCAGGTGCCGTCAATTTTAAGTTAATTTGAGATTTATAGATCACAGGTGTGTAAGTTATAAATGGGCTTCTTAGAACCCGTGTAAGCAAGGTTTTTTATGCTCAGTCTGTTTTATCATTCAAAAGTAAGCACACCGTCGGAAATTATCTAGGGTCGAAGTGAAAACCTAAAGGACGGTAGCTCTCTGGGAACAGGGTTGGAGAGTCCTGCCCCAGATGGTACCGATTGGGCAGGGCCCTGCCCCAGATGGTACATTTGGGGGTCTGGCTCATGGACAATAAGGTTAGTTGTGCCCTTCTAGCTCCTTCCCTCCCCCTCCCCAGATGGCTGTGCATTTCTCCACCTTTCCCTCGTCCCCTACTATCCCCACTCCCTAAGGTTGGATGTGTCCTTCTCCCTACATGGTCTATGCTTTCTCCCCCTTTCTCTCCCTAAGGTTGGCTGTTCCTTTCTCCCTCTTTGCCTTCCCTTTTTTCCAGAGTTAGTTATGTCCCCTCCCCCCTCATATAGCAGTGCATAGGCCAGTGAAGGGGTGAGATTCCAGATGGAGCTGAAGCCTGGGCGAGATCAATGCGGGTGTCACCAGCGGAGGTGAGTCACCAGTTGGCGGGAGGACCGGGAGAGACACGGTGTGCCTCTTAAACAGCGACTTCCCCTAAAAAACAACTATTCCCTTTGAAAACATCCTATGTGGCATCGACATTTCTAGTATCAAAATTTACTACAGAGTAAACATAGGATAATCTTGGTCATAAAGTCAGTCTCGTCTAAAACTGAGTTTGTAACTTCAGTGCGTCACAATGAAGTTTGGATTACAAATATGTCAACAAATCATGCCCCCTTTGGCCAAGCTGCACGTGTAAATCATCACTCCACGCATGTCACTTCCCTTCATTGAATGGGTCTCCGTCGTTTCATCGCCCCCCCAACCAACGTGTTCAAATGATCACTGCCAATACGGATTGACCATGCAATTCATACTTCCAGCAGGCTGCACAGCCAACAACTATGGTTTGCTTGCCCTGCCGAACGACTCTATCATCATGATAATCATGCAAAATAGGTGGTTGGGGTTTGTAAGTCCCGAGTGGTGGTGAGTAGACCGGTAATGTTAGCTAGACCTTAGACTGCTGATTATGTATCTGGTTGTGTACTGTATATTTTGATCATCCTTATCACAATTATCGCTAGCTAGATATCAACTAGCTAGCCTACCTCAATATAACTTGGATTTGGCTTGGTTACATGGGAGCATTTCAAAAGAAGGCAAATAATATGTAGGAAAAGGTTTTGTCATGATTGGGATGTCGCCAGACTGACTTTAGATTTAGTATAACTTTAGCTAGCTAACTAAGTTTTAGGGGACCACCATATTTTAGCTAGCTATTTGTGGACAAACTTTGCTAGTGAAAGTAATGTCAACATTATAATTTTGACGACATCATAATATGGCAAAGTTGTTTCCTACTAATTATTTGCCTAGTTTAGCCGTCATTGTATTTCCATGCCTCTCGAACATAGTGTAATTTAGACAAAACAGTCCCATTAGCCTCTGAGGTGCAACCCATGTCTAGGGCACAAATAAATATTGGATGCAGCTACTTTATGCTGGTACTAGCTAACTCAAGTCTGACTACAACAGTGTACTAACTAGTAGCAACAAACTCAAACCAACCCAGGGCTATTGCAAAACATGTCACAGTTGGTTGCATAGTGTAACGACGTCACCGGCCTGAATGTAATCCAATCTGGAGCCAGTCAGTCTACATCTGTAAAGCATAGAATTAGCTTCCAAACGAGGTTACATTATTTCTCGAGCTATGTTTATAATTGAGAGATGATGACAATTGTTGACCTGTTTTTCTGTTACACAAAGTACACAGTTGGGTACCAGAGTGATCCCCTGGTCATGAATGGATGCTGGGACCTACCAGAAAGAGCAAAGATGGGTATCATAAGTGTCACGCCTGCTCTTGCTCCCCGTCTCTGGTGCTCGAGGGCGCCAGGCTGCCCGTCATTACGCACATCTGTCACAATCTTAACGCGCAGCTGCGCAATATTGGACTCCATTACTTTATTGATTACACCCTCTATCTGTCTGCTCATCAGTTTGTTCCCTGTGTCAGCATTGATGTCGATATTTTTCCCCTGTCCAGACGCTGTTCCTGTCCTGGGTCATGCTCGTTGTTTATTAAATGTTCTCCCTGTACCTGCTTCTCATCTCCAGCGCAGATCCTCATAGAATGCTGGCACCACTAAAGGAAGCAACAGGGAGATTTTGTTTTGGTTGGTGACGTCGCGTCTGGGTGCCGTCACCGATGGAACCGGGGATGCCTCAGCTAGCTTCCACGCCTTAGCTGGCTCAAGGTCTTCTTGCCTCGGTTGGCTTGGCAGGCGCCTACCCCACATTGTGCTTCAGCCGGCCCATCAGGCTCCTACGCCTAGGTGGGATCATCAGGATTTCACGCCTCAGTCGGATAGTCAGGCTCCCATGCCTCTACTGGCTCGTCGGGCTTCTACGCCTCAGCCAGCTTTTCCAATGCCCATGCCTTGGCCGGCCCGTCAGCCTCGCCCAGGTGGGACGCCGGGTGGCGCGCCTAGAGGGCGGGTACTGTCAGGCCTTCTCCCACTCCCCCTCTCTGGCACTAAAGGGCGCAAGGCTGCCCTTCATAACGCACACCTGTCACCATCATTACGCGCAGCTACGCAATATTGGGTTCACCTGGACTCCATTACTTTGTTGATTACCCTCTCTATATCTGTCTGCTCCTCAGTTTGTTCCCTGTGTCAGCATTGATATCGTTATTTTTCCCTTGTCCAGATGCTGATTCTGTTCTGTTTCAAGTCCGTTGTTTATTAAATGCTCTCCCTGTATCTGCTTCTCATCTCCAGCATCGATGCTCACAATAACATGTCCAGCAATGGGATTGCAATGGTTCAGCCACCTCCAAAAATTATTGTTCAATTGCTTTTTTCACAGCTTGTCAGGAAAGACCTCAGAATAAAAGTGTGCTATGCGCAGTGGCAATTTTAGTATGTAAATCTTGGTGGGGCAAACTCCCCATTTTTTATTTTAGATGCATGCAAGCAAAGCTACTAAACCACACAACACTAAACAATGCATTAATTGGACTATAACAGTGACAAACGGTGCCTGCAAAATGTTAGGGCCTCCCTAAAGCTGTCCCAACATCAGAGTCCGACTCATGGTGTAATTATAACAACATACAGGAACTCAAGTCCTTTTGTTCACCTGACTTTGAATTCCTAGAAACCATATATCCTGAGGCTGCATTTATTGTAGTTGGGGATTTTAACAAAGCAAATTTGAGAAAAAGGCTACCTAAATTCTATCAGCATATCGACTGTACCACTCGTGATGGAAAAACACTGGACCATTGTTACTCTAACTTCCGCAATGCATACAAGGCCCTCCCCCACCCTCCTTTTGCCAAATCTGACCACGAATCCATTTTGCTCCTCCGTTCCTATAGGCAGAAACTCAAACAGGAAGTTCCCGTGCTAAGGACTATTCAACGCTGGTCTGACCAATCGGAATCCACGCTTCAAGATTGTTTTGATCACGCCGACTGAGATTTGTTCCGAGTAGCCTCAGAGAATAATATTGACGTATACGCTGTGAGTGAGTTTATAAGGAAGTGTATAGGAGATGCTGTACCCACTGTGACTATTAAAACCTACCCTAACCAGAAACAGAGAGACTGAAAAACAGCTTTAATCTCAAGGCCATCAGACTGTTAAACAGGCATCACTAGCACAGAGAGGCTGCTGCCTACATACAGACTTGAAATCTTTGGCCACTATAAATGGAACACTAGTCACTTTAATACACTTTAATACTCATATCATATGTACAGTATGTACTATATTCTATACTATCTATTGCATCTTAGCCTATGCTGCGCTGAAATTGCTCATCCATATATTTATATATTATTTTTCCATCCTTTTACTAAGATTTTTGTGTATTAGGTATTTGTTGTGGAATTTTTTAGATATTACTTGTTAGATGTTGCTGCACTGTCGGAACTAAAAAAACAAACATTTCGCTACACTCGCATTAACATCTGCTTACCATGTGTATAAAATGTGATTTTACATTAGCACTCACCTGGCTATCACCGGAGCCTTGTCTAGCAGCAAAACAGTTAATTCAGCCTCATTTACTGCCTTTAAAACAAACATAGCTGATATGGCTGACTTGCTTAAACAAATGTGGTTTCTGCTGACAATTGAGATGTATAAACTATGGCATAAGGGGACGACGAGCAGATAAGGTGTAATCTGTAATTTTGATTAAGACATTAATGAGCGAGCTTGGACGGACGTAGTCAATATAACTATTTATTCAGCACTTTTGAAATGTTCAGCTACAGAATTCAGAACATGGATCGTTCTTACAGTATTCTCCCTGTACGCCAAGTCAGAACCGTGGGATAAATAAAGGGGGAATATAAGCAGACAACAAAAGCTCTTACAATATTCGATGATGACATTTCTCTAAAACAGGCTATAGGCTACACGTGAACCACCAAGTCAGAAAAGTAGGATAAATTGTGAGAGGAAAAGGGACCAAATTATTGTGTGGCACATGGGCTACTAACAGCTTACTACACAGCGTACACTTAGTATTACTTTCTTAACTACAGTAAACATATCTCCCTTGCATATTACATAATTTATGCAGCAGCATACAATACATTTTTGGGCTCACCTTGTTGCGCTATGCTCACTTGAACAGGAAGGTGTGGCAGCGGTCCTTCGTGGCCAAATTTTGTCATCAAACTTTGTCATCAAAGTCTGGCATTTTCTGGATTTATGGTGCTTTCAAGACAACTGGGAACTCGGAAAAAAAACAAGGTTGAATCATGACTTTGGTGATCTTCAGGTCGGAGCTCTAGAAAGTTGGATGACCGTTCAAAACGTATTTTCCCAGTCGTGATAATTGTTTTCAGAGTTCCCAGTCGTCTTGAACTCACTGAAGTCTGAGATTTCCGAGTTTCCAGTTGTTTTGAAAGTGTCAGAAGTCATGCTGGATTGACAACATGGTCCATGTTGAATGTGTATCCCCTTAAGCTTGGAAAAGAGACCCTTAAACCCAGGCTTGGACCACACATCCACTCCACTGAATAGCAGGCTTGTGATTGCTTTGCAATGCTTGCAGTTAGACACTGATTCCTTCCAAACCACTCATTGATGAATTTGCGATTTTCATCTTGTTTTGTAATGTTTATGTCCAATGGCTGATGAGCACCGATATTTTATCTATAATTTATCTTCACATGGCAAGGATTTGCCAGTAGATTGTCGACTTGATTCATGATGACTGCTAGCTAAGATTTTGAAAGTATGATGTTAACATGATCAGTCCAATCAAAACTACTACAGATATAACGTGATTTGACATCATTCTATCTGTGGTCAATGACCTTGAGCCTTCTTGGATGGGCACTTCTAATGTAACTCTATGGCAGCCCCTAAGGGGCTTGAATTTTTTTGTGCAACCTGTAGATTTTGCGGTGACGTAGTGTCCCCATGAGTGACAGAACACTGAGCCAATCACGGCACAACTAGAGAACATGACCAACCCCTACACTCCGTATTTTCTGCTGGCTGCCCCACCACCACAGAAAGCATTGAGCTGGGCTAAAACACCTACATTTTGGAGCTGCCTTACTCAAGAAAGCAAAAAAAGAGACCATGTTTGTATGTGGCTTTATTAACTCAATGTTTTATTTTACATTGTTTGCAAACTAATATATATACGTATTAATGCCAAAATAACATGCACAACTGGTTTTATGCTAAACAGGTGGGGCTCAAAACAGGTTGTTCTCCGTTGTTGCCAGAGTTTCCTTCGACTCATATGAAAAGGACATGTCTTCAGGAGACCTCTGATAGTGACTGCCCTGATGACACAGACGTTTTCATCAACAACAGGTAATGTGTGTTATGTGAAATGTTGTTTAAAAAAATACCTGACTTGATTAAACAGTAGGCTAATTCCTCAGCCAAGCAGATACAACTAGTAGATTCATTTTGGTTGTGAAGTGCATCAGCAAAACATTTGGTCCTTTCTTTAGAACAAAATGCAATTTACCACTTGGCTGTGTATTATATCACCGTCACAGGCTCTCCCAGTCAACACCACCTCATCAGATCGCCTGCTGCAGTTGTGCTAGAGATGTCCAGTTTGCAGCAGAACATGCAGCATAGAGAAGACCAGCAAGGGGGCCCCTCATCAGCTTCATGCAGGCATGCCCTCGATGTGAGCGTTCCTATGAATGGAACAGTCAGCTACATGTTGACAAGTATCCGGTCAGCAACCTTCGCCTGTAAGCAACAATAGCTTTTGTACAAATACAGAAGGTAACCCACTTCATTACTTTGACACGTTTGATAACCCAATTGTGAAACAATTTATGTAAACTGACATTATTTGTTGCTTATTTTCTTCTTCTTAGATGCATATAATGTCAAGGGCATAACCCTACCACCAGCCGAATCTCTGTGTTCATCATTCTATTTCACTTCACATTTTATGATATTTGAAGTGAAATAGAAAGGTGAATACAGTGACCAGGTTGGTTCCACCAGGTTAATTATAACCACCATTGATAATGCCATTAGTGCTCTCTGTGTGATGTGGGGTTAGGAGCTGATCTAATCTGCTATGTCCATCAATGGGGCTCTGGCAAAGACCTCCCCTTTTTAGTCTGACTTGTTCAAACTTCAACATAGTATATGTTTGTGTGTCAGATATCACCCATCCCTCTGCCATTGGTAATAGAACAGTGACTGTGTGTGTATTCACAGATGCATGAGCTGCAGAGAGACCTGTCACTCAACTCATCCACAATGAGGTGATTATAGAACAGTGACTATGTATGTGTGTTCACAGAAAAATGTACAGTGCCTTTAGAAAGTATTCACATCTGTCACACCTTGACCATAGAGAGCTTTTTATTCTCTATGTTGGTTAGGTCGGGGTGTGACTAGGGTGTGTCATCTAGGTGATTTATATTTCTATGTTGGCCTGGTATGGTTCCCAATCAGAGGCAGCTGTTTATCGTTGTCTCTGATTGGGGATCATATTTAGGCAGCCATTTCCCCTTTGTGTTTTGTGGGATCTTGACTATGTATAGTTAGTTGCCTGTTAGCACCATTGTTAGCGTCACGTTTCATTTTGAGATGTATTGTTTTTGTTGTGCTGTGAGTTTCACCTAGTAATAACAGGATGTGTAACCCAGATCGCGCAGCGCTTTGGTCCACACATTATAACGATCGTGACAACACCCTTTGACTTTGTCCACATTTTGTTGTGCTACAAAGTAAGATTCAAATGTATTTAATTGTCATTTTTTGGTCAATTATCTACAGAAAACTGAAATGTCAAAGTGGAAGAAGAAATATTTTTTAAATTATTTAAAAAAACATTTTATTATGGAAAATAAATCACTAATTTATCTTGATTAGATTAGTGTTCTACCCCCTGAGACAATAGATGTTAGAATCACAATTGGCAGCGATTACAGCTCAGAGTCTTTCTGGGCAAGTCTCTATGAGCTTTGCACACCAGGATTGTGCAACATTTGCCCATTATTCTTTTCAAAATGTGTCAACTGTGTCTGTGGCACAAGAAAACGTTCATGGTTACCAAAGTGTCCAAAGTATTCATCTCAAGACAAGGGTTTAGCTGTCCTAAATTTAAGTACATTTCCAAGAAGAAATCCTAAAACATTATTTTCAAGAATCCCATTTCTTCTTGCCTTTTTTCTTAGGAAGAAACATAGGGAAAAAATTAAAACATTTCCAATAACTTTATTGAGGAATAGCAACTTTGCTTAACTTCATAAGTCTATAGTTAAGGTCAAAATGGCAATTAAGAAGAAATTTCTTCTTAAGAAGGTTTTGTGAATCCGGCGCCTGAATGTATACTGTTTTGAATGGCATCTTATAGATTTTATGCATTTCTATCAAATCAAAAATCGAATTTGTATTATTCTTTAAAAAAATATTCAAGCTCTGTTAAGTTTGCTGTTGATCATTGTCAGACAGCAATTTAAGCCTTGCCATAGATTTTCAAGACAATTTAAGTTTAAATTTAAATTTAACTGTAACTAGGCCACTCAGGACATTCAATGTCGTCTTGATAAGCAATGTATTTGGCCATGTGTTTTAGGTAATTGTCCTGCTGAAAGGTGAATTTGTCTCCCAGTGTCTGTTGGAAAGCAGGATTTTGCCTCTGCTTAGCTCAATTCCGTTTATTTTGATCCTATAAAAAGTCACCAGTCCTTGCAAATGACAAGCATACCCATAACATGATGTAGCCACCACCGTGCTTGAAAATATAAAGAGTGGTACTCAGTGATTGTGTGGTTTTGGATTTGCCTCAAACATAACGCTTTATATTCAGGACATAAAGTTAATTTCTTTACCACATTTTCTGGTGTATAACTTGCCTTATTCCAAAGAGGATGCATGTTCTGGAATAGTTGTATTCTGTACAGGCTTCCTTCTTTTCATGCTGTCATTTATGTTAGTATTGTGGAGTGACTACAACGTTGTTGATCCATCCTCAGTTATCTCCTATCACAGCCATTAAACTCTGTAACTGTTTTAAAATCACCATTGCCATTGGTGAAATCCCTGAAAGGTTTCCTTCCTCTCCTCTATCTATGTAGTGACTGGGTGTATTTCTATACCATCCAAAGTGTAATTAATAACTGCCCCATGCTGAAAGGGATATTTAATGTCTATTTATTTTCTTTGCGAACCTTTGGAAAACGTCTCTGGTCTTTGTGGTTGAATCTGTGCTTGAAATTAAGCACATTTTTACTCCTGAACATACTGTATTTAGGCTTGCCATAACAAAAGGTCTGAATACTTATTGACTTGGGACATTTCAGCTTTTCAGTTAAAATGAATTTGTAAACATTTATAGAAACGTAATTCTACTTTGACATTATGGGGTATTGTGTGTAGATCAGTGACATGAAATCCAGGCTGTAACACAACAAAATGTGTAAAAAGTCAAGGAGTGTGAAAAAAAATGTAACCTTTATTTAACCAGGTAAAATACTGTCTGAAGGTACTGTATGGAGCCAGCACATGGAGACTTGCAAGATGATGTGATGGTCCAGACTGACAGACAGGCTTGATACTGATGTCTCTGAATGGAGAGAGACCTGGCACTCAGCATAAACATTTTACTAGACAACTTTTACTTGTACTGTCTTTAAAATGTTTTTTTCTTGGTATCAGTCAATATTGGGAGGGAGAAACCCTGTGTGTTCTGCTCCGGGATCAGGGAACTCCTGTTGTATACAGGACACGACACAGGAAGGTATGCCCACTCTGACATGTTTGCCAGGGTAGCCCCAATGCCACCAGACAAGATGCCGATGGGCACAGTATCTGTATCGGCTGGGAATGATGATGAAAGGTGTACATTGTTATATTAGCAGAACACTATGGTATTATATAAATAGTTGTTTATTTTACATGGACCTGTTACTACATTTGAAAGTTATCAAAGCACTTAATTTAGAATATCTTGTTGATATTACTGTGTATTTATTCCTTGTTATTTTTCTCTCTTTTTTTCTCAGCATTGTTGGGAAGGGCACGTATGTAAACATTTCCCTGTTAGTCTACACCTGTTGTTTACAAAGCAATTGACAAATACAATTATTAAAAAAAAATTGATCTACATACAGCGGGGAGAACAAGTATTTGATACACTGATGATTTTGCATGCTTTCCTACTTACAAAGCAGGTATGTCATTTTTATCATAGGTACACTTCAACTGTGAGAGACGGAATCTAAAACCAAAATCCAGAAAATCACATTGTATGATTTTTAAGTAATTAATTTGCATTTTATTGCATGACATAAGTATTTGATACATCAGAAAAGCAGAACTTAATTTTTGGTACAGAAACCTTTGTTTGGAATTACAGAGATCACACGTTTCCTGTAGTTCTTGACCAGGTTTGCACACACTGCAGCAGGGATTTTGGCCCACTCCTCCATACAGACCTTCTCCAGATCCTTAAGGTTTCAGGGCTGTCTCTGGGCAATACGGACTTTCAGCTCCCTCCAAAGATTTTCTATTGGGTTCAGGTCTGGAGATTGGCTAGGCCACTCCAGGACCTTGAGATGCTTCTTACGGAGCCACTCCTTAGTTGCCCTGACTGTTTGATTCGGGTCGTTGTCATGCTGGAAGACCCAGCCACGACCCATCTTCAATGCTCTTACTGGGGGAAGGAGGTTGTTGGCCAAGATCTCGCGATACATGGCCCCATCCATCCTCCCCTCAACACGGTGCAGTCGTCCTGTCCCCTTTGCAGAAAAGCATCCCCAAAGAATGATGTTTCCACCTCCATGCTTCACGGTTGGCATGGTGTTCTTGGGGTTGTACTCATCCTTCTTCTTCCTCCAAACACGGCGAGTGAAGTTTAGACCAAAAAGCTCTATTTTTGTCTCATCAGACCACATTACCTTCTCCCATTCCTCCTCTGGATCATCCAGATGGTCATTGGCAAACTTCAGACTGGCCTGGACATGCGCTGGCTTGAGCTTGCGTGCGCTGCAGGATTTTAATCCATGACGGCGTAGTGTGTTACTAATGGATTTCTTTAAGACTGTGGTCCCAGCTCTCTTCAGGTCATTGACCAGGTCCTGCCATGTAGTTCTGGGCTGATTCCTCACCTTCCTCATGATCATCGATGCCCCACGAGGTGAGATCTTGCATGCAGCCCCAGACCAAGGGTGATTGACCATCATCTTGAACTTCTTCCATTTTCTAATAATTGCGCCAACAGTTGTTGCCTTCTCACCAAGCTGCTTGACTATTGTCCTGTAGTCCATCCCAGCCTTGTGCAGATCTACAATTGTATCCCTGATGTCCTTACACAGCTTTCTGGTCTTGGCCATTGTGGAGAGGTTGGAGTCTGTTTGATTGAGTGTGTGGACAGGTGTCTTTTATACAGGCAATGAGTTCAAACAGGTGCAGTTAATACAGGTAATGAGTGGAGAACAGGAGGGCTTCTTAAAGAAAAACTAACAGGTCTGTGAGAGCCGGAATTCTTACTGGTTGGTAGGTGATCAAATACTTATGTCATGCAATAATATGCAAATTAATTACTTAAAAATCATACAATGTGATTTTCTGGATTTTTGTTTTAGATTCCGTCTCTCACAGTTGAAGTGTACCTATGATAAAAAAATTACAGACCTCTACATGCTTTGTAAGTAGGAAAACCTGCAAAATCGGCAGTGTATCAAATAATTGTTCTCCCCACTGTATATTCAGCAATTGCATTCCTCTCATATTACTCTCTAAGCTACTGACCTATTCAACTTTTCCTCCGGCATCTCACCATACATCTGCCTGTAGTTATTGAACTAAACCTGCAGGAGGTTTGTTTGTTGTGATTGAGTGGGGGAAAACAGCTGCGGGCAAGGTTCTGACAGATGGGTGTGTCTTGGTGGTGCCAAGGAAACACCCAAAAAACACCTAAATTAAACCACACCCCCAAGCCAACTCACATTTGGCTTCTATCATGGCTGCCAGCATTTCTTGAGGAGTTCCCCTTTAATGGGACCTGATCTGAATACAGCGCAATGCTTAATGTTTTCTCCCTTTGCTGCTGCAGGTTAAAAAACCCTTACCCCGCCTGCACCAGAGCTCCCTCCTGGGTGTAGTGGATAGATATGGGGATACATCATGATACGTTATCATTATGTTTGATAGACCTCTAATAGAAAAAGATAAATGTGACGAGAGGAGAAACACGAGACAAATGATGAGTTGGTGTTGTGTGCTTCGTGACAGTGTTGCCCTTTGGAGGATAATAGGGGCCTCTGATGCATTGGGGCCTCTGATGCATTGGATTTCTTGGTGAGTTGTTTGCCCGGGCTCTGTTTGAGCATGTCGAGCTGTTGAAGCATCTGTACGCCTTAGCACCGCATTCGCCCAATTAGAAAGATCCTTTACCAGGCAAATATTTACTAAGCACGGTCATGACATAGATATAAGCACAATATAATAAGTGACAATATATTAAGCTTACTGGGAATGTATATTTTCTAATGTGGAAACTTAAAATTTAGTTCAATGTACATTTTAAATATTGTACATACTGAGCAATACTGTGGGCATGGCCTCCCAAGCGGGATACTGCAGATCAATCTATTTTCATACAAGGTGCACTAAAATGTAAAGATACAAGGATAGTGTCATTTGATGGCACAATTAAAGGGATAGTTTGTGAGATGTTTTCATTCCTCAAATCACTACACAGCTGGTTCATGTGCTGTAGCGTCAGTGGCAACCCGTCATTCAGGGCTGTTTTGAGCCCCACAGGCTTACCTGTTTTGCATGTTACTTTGGCATTAATACGTGTCACATATCAGTTCGCAAATATTGTAAAAAAAAATTGTTAATAAAGCCGCATACAAACAGGCAGCTCCAAAATGTAGGTGCTTCAGCCTACAGTAGCTCAGTGCTTTTGGTGGTGGGGCAGGCCAACAGAAAATAGGAGCATTGCACCATGATTCGCTCAAAGTTCGGTCACTCATGGGGACACTACATCACCTGCCTTTAGTAAGGGTAGACATCAAGAATGTGAGCCCTTTGGGTGCTGCCATAGAGTTACATTAGAAGTGCCCTTCCAAGAAGCCTCAAGGTCTTTTTCCACAGATAAAACGTCAAATCTACAATAGCTTTGATGTCATCTTACTTTCAAATCTTAGCTAGCAGTCATCATACATCAAGTAGACAATCTACTGGCAAATCCTTGTCATATGAGAAATGAAAATAAATTATAGATAAAATGTATCGGTACTCATCGGCCATAAGCATTACACAAGTTGGAAATCACAAATTTAACAATGAGTTGTTTTGAAGGAATCGGTGACAGGGGCTAAACGCAAGCATTGCAACGGGGAAGTCAGACTGGGAAAATACATTTTGAACGGTCATCCAACTCGGAATTGTAAATCTTTTTCTTTAATGACAAAATTTGCCAACAGATGACTGCCGCGCACAACAAGGTGAGTCCAAAAATGTCTTATATGCTGCTGCATAAATGATGTAATATGAAAGGGAGATATGGTCAGCCAGATCAGCTATGTTTATTTTAAATGAGCAGTAAACAAGGCCGAATGATTTGTTTCGCTGCCAGACAGGTGTAGTGGTGGTAAGGATTCACTCCATTGTGCTGGAAAAAAAGCTCTTCTGTGGGCAACGCTTGTCACCATTAATATATTGTTTAGTGTCGTGTAGTGGCTTTGCTGGAATGCATATAAAACATGTTTTGGGTGGGTGTTTGCCCCACCAACATTTACATGCTAAAATTCGCCACTGTGTAAAGTTACAAATGATAGTAAACATGGGCACACAGTTCATCAGATGGTTCAACTCCGTCCCCATAGGGTATGTCACAGATCCTGCTTCGACTGCTGATATGCTCAACAGCACCATTTACTGTCCATGCAGATAGGCTGCCAACACCACAAGCCTTCATTTAAATGAGAGAGGATTGGCGAAACAAGATTAATGACTCGCAAATTACAGAGACTGCACACACTGATTGTCGCAACTGTCACTCCAAGAAATTGCCTCCAACAGTTTAAGACTTCCTTCTGGTTATCAATGTCCACTTACCCTACAAGGGAAATGCCATTCGTTTTGAGGTCCCTGATTGGGTGAGCCCGGAAGAGGAAACATTGCCATAGGTTTAAAAGATAGGGGTAAAGAACTTTCAGGGTTAGATGTTCATGGAGTACTTAACGAGGTCAATGCATAGTGAAGGAGAATTCACAAGTCATAATAAATAGCAGTAATACCAGTGTCATGAACCAGCTTGAAGCCCGTAACAAATAGGGAGACCACTTTGAGATATTTAATATACCAAATGAATATACCAAATACCAAACAAAATAAACAATGGTCAGTCGCGTAGGCATTCAGGAACAGGGCACACGAGAGAGCGCGTCAGCAACAAGCTCCAACAAAAAGAACGTCTCAGGGCCCTTCTCATAAACTTTTGGCAACAACCGTAAGTTTGCAACAATATTCAATGAGTCCGGGGCACGACCCAGAGAGGAGCAACCGCTAGGTAAATCTGGGTCACCTTCCCAGAGCAAACTGTCCCCCGAGAGCTTTCGTTCCCTAACCAACTCTAGCCACTCTTGTTGCAACTTGAGTTTAGCGCACTCCAAATCCTGTTTAA
Source organism: Oncorhynchus clarkii lewisi (assembly GCF_045791955.1). NCBI lineage: Eukaryota > Metazoa > Chordata > Actinopteri > Salmoniformes > Salmonidae > Oncorhynchus > Oncorhynchus clarkii. The sequence goes on from NC_092161.1 coordinate 32,879,595, forward strand.
ATACCAATTCCTTCTCATATTTTACACGATCGTGCTCTAGCTTAACACGATCATACGCTAGTTGTATGAGAAGCGTTCTTTCTGGTGTTCAAAAGAAAGACTACTAGGGCTAACAGACGGAGCGGACACGGAAACAAAACGAGGAGACGTCGAGTCCTCCTCAGAGGCTTCCCCAGTGGTAACTTCAAGAATTACACCCTCCATCAGACTGGCTTTCAATATCAACCTAAAATAATAATATTTTAGACTTGTAGGGTTCAGCGTTCAGCAGCTGTTCTTTTGTACATCATTCTAACAGTTCCTCTGATGGAAAGCGACTGAACGAGTCTACATTAGAGGCCATAGTCAAGTAAATACAAAAGAAAATTCTCACTCTTCCCCTCTGCTGAGACCAGACCACAATAGAAACACCAATCACACTGGTCACCACAGGAGAGAGATGAGATATATGGAGCTTCCCCATATACTACAATAACTCAACCCTAGTCTTCATGCGGATTCGTGGTGGGTAATTACTCACTGTAGCCCGCTGGCAAGGAAAAACCACCCAGCACGCTGGCAGATTCCCCCCAAGCCACAGATGTGCCCCGAGACAACTGCTCAGTCCACGGACACCACACAAAAATAAACAAAATAACCATGCCCAAAGTGAAACACATTGCTAAGCCTAACAGGGGAAAAAGAAAGGCTATAGCACCGGGTAGCAAGTGGCTCTACCCTACCCAAATCTCCCACTGAGGTACACAGCAGATTATGTCCCAACAGCGAGTAGAGCAAGAGTTTCCAGCCTGGGCAGGGGCCTGGAAACGAACCAATGTACTTTCTCCAACGCAGCACACAACCAATTATCCATCACAGTGGCAAGTTTACCAAACAGGCAACCACCACTGGGCCCACCAAACATTACAACTCAAATGCTATAACAAAAGGTGCAAACAAAGCACCTACAGTCCTCAAACATTAACTCCACCTTTTCTCCCAAACACAATACAACATACCAGTAAGCAACACTAGTATTAGGCCCACTGGCATACTCTAGCAGACCACACACTTGTTTAATGACATCACCGGACAACCAAAATCACAGATATCTAAGGCACTATACCAAACACTTATAAGAATATGCCGTGAAGACCAACCAAAGCACATTCCAATAAGCATTAACCCATCATAATGCAACAAAATACTATACACAAAAATGTCTAGGAACCAACCTTATGATCCCGGATGACTCACACCACAAAGCGAGAATCATACCTTTCAGATCCCAGACAAGCCCCCACTTGTCACAAACCGGCTCGAAGCCCGTAACAAAAAGGCAACGTGGAGATTAGGAATAACAAAAATATATTTATTAACGGAGGTAACCCATATACAAGTAAACAATGGTGTGTGTAGTCAGTAGTGTAAGTGAGTGGTTGCTTGTATAGATGTGATAATGAGCAGTGTTGAAAGACACCAAAGCAAGCCGGCCGGCCACAAAGCTACCACAGCCAAAATCAAACAGCATATCTGCATGGAGAGTCTCTCCACAATGAATGGGGAAGAGGTGAAACTTATCCCGGGACAAACCCAGGCCCATGTGTGTCCCGTTTCGCTGACGACCCTCCCGGCTACACCCACCGACATCCTGATAAGGAAAACAAGAGCAAAGAGAAAGAATTCGTCATGGTCATCACACCAGTAAAAATACTTTATTTTAAATCCCGGTTTAAGATGGTACTGTACTGTACTATAATGTACCCGGAACTACATGGGACTATAACGGATACTTTCGGGTACTTACCTCAAATAATTTAATTGTAACTATGCGATACCAAACAGTGATGCTTGTGTCAAGAAAGCTCAAACAAATTGTGTAATTACTATGGAGTTATTAGGTAATTACTGATTTTTAAGTAATTTCTAAGTAACTACCTGGAAAATAGTGGTAATTAAAGGGCTATTGAAATGTCTGTAAACATGACTGTCCACAGGATACCTGCCACAGACATTCGTTGACAAGCAGGGCTATTTACTGTCTTTTGGAGCATAATTAAAGTTTTTGAGTATCTTACGCATAGAGATCTGAGTCATGTGGCTAGGGCTGGGTATTTTCTCTGGGGCCTTCTTGGTTTCAAGAACCAACACACCTGAAGACAAGACGATGATTACAATTGATTAATTGAATCATGTGCAATAGCTGGGGCTAGGGCAAAAGTGTGACACCAAACAGTCCCCTGATGTTGTTTCTCCCTGCACTAGGCTATTTATTATGTTTAATGTCTTTAAAAAGGTTTGACTTAATTGTGCCATTGATTCTTTATTTTATACCTCTTGAACTATTGGGCTTCACAACACAGGTTTGAGACAAGAAGCAACATGTCTTTGCAACATGTCGATGTTAAGACAAGACAGGAGAGCATCCTGCTGCTCCTCACTTACCTAAGTGTAAAGCTTTGGGCTTCTCAGTGTGCTGGAAACATAAAACCCTTTCATGTTTAAGATAAATACCACATGCTCTGCTGAAGTGCAGTCTTCAAAGATGTAATGGCAGACACTGTGTGTGCACGTGTATGTGTGTCAGAAGGAGGTTAAAGGGGAAATCTGCAGTTAAACAACAAAGTAGAACACCTTGCCACTGTTTCGGTAAACAGCTGAGGGATTGGGCTGGAGAAGCCACTTTTAAAATCATAGACAGCGCTATGGATGCATGGACTGCCCACACAAAATGATATGTATATAGTGCATTCGGAAAATATTCAAACCCTTTTGACTTTTCCACATTTTGTTACGTTACAACCTTATTCTCAAATTGATTAAATAAAACAATTTATCTAACTACAATACCCCATAATGACAAAGTGTAAAAACATTTTTTTTTAAACATTTTGCAAATGTATAAAAAAAACTGAAATACCTTATTTACATAAGTATTCAGACCCTTTGATATGAGACTTGTCACGGCTCCTCCTCTGCATTGCAGGGGCGGTTCCTCCTGCTGGCAGAGGAGGGTCGTTAGTGATTGGAGTCACCTGGGATCAGAGTATTTAAACTGTCACTAATCTCTCTCTCTCTCTCTCTCTCTCTCTCTCTCTCTCTCTCCTCCAGGTATGAACCTGTTTTGTTTGTTCTTTTGTAGTTTTGCATAGTTTTCACTCAGTCATTCACACACACAGGTTCACGCATCCATGCACTTTACATACACCTTACATTATGATACTTCCACACCTCATTCCTTTTTCTTAGTTTAAAGTTAATAGTTTTGTTTACAAAAAAAAAGGTTATTTATTGTAAACAAAACTATTAAAGTCATGAGGGGCCGAAAAATTAGCAATCGGGAGAGAAGGGGCTTGGTCAGGGAGGTGACCAAGAACCCGATGGTCACTCTGACAGAGCTCCAGAGTTCCTCTGTGGCGATGGGAGAAACTTCCAGAAGGACAACCGTCTCTGCGCCACTCCACCAATCAGGCCTTTTTGGTAGAGTGGCCAGACGGAACCCACTCCTCAGTAAAAGTCACATGTCAGCCCACTTGGAGTTTGCTAAAAGCACCATCCCCACAGCATGATGCTGCCACCGCCATGCTTCACTGTGGGGATGCTGTTCTCGGGGTGATGGGAGGTTAAAATTTTCCTTGATGGCCAAAAGCTCAATTGTAGTCTCATCTGACCAGAGTACCTTCTTCCATATGTTTGGGGAGTCTCCCACATGCCTTTTGGCGAACACCGTGTTTGAGTATTTGTTTCTTTAAGCAATGTCTTTTTTCTGGCAACTCTTCCGTAAAGCCCAGCTCCGTGGAGTGTACAGCTTAAAGTGGTCCTATTGACAGATACTCCAATCTACGCTGTGGAGCTTTGCAACTCCTTCAGGGTTATCTTTGCCTCTCTGATTAATTCCCTCCATGCCTGGTCCGTGAGTTTTGTTGTGCAGCCCTCTCTTAGCAGGTTTGTTGTGGTGCCATATTCTTGCAACATACCATTTTGTGCAAATATACTGTAGGTATGATCGAGTCAGTATATAAGCAAGTGCAACTGTAGTGGACTTTAAAAATTCTGGATATTAAAAATTCCTCGTAACATGCTGACCAGAATGTCCATGTAAGCCATTGCTGATTTTGTCCACCCATACCAGACGCGATCAGGACTCACAGGTTGAAATATCAAAACAAACTCTGAACCAACTCTATTAATTTGGGGACAGGTTGAAAATAATTAAACATTTATGTCAATTTAGCTAGCTAGCTTGCTGTTGCAAGATAATTTGTCCTGGTATATAAACGTTGGTTTGTTATTTTAACTGTAATGCACAAGGTCCTCTGCTCCGACAATTCATCCACAGATAAAAGGTTAAACCGAGTTCGTTTCCAGTAATCTCTCCTCCTTCAGGCTTCTTCTTCTTCTTCTTTAGACTTTATATTGCGGTTGGCAACCAAATTTGATGGTGCATTACCACTACCAACTGGACTGGAGTGTGGACCTTAGTTCATCTTTCAATCACCCACGTCGGTTTATGCTCCTAAAAACCAATGAGGCGATTGCACGTGGCTATATGATGGCACGTGGGTATATACTCCTAAAAACCAATGAGGAGATGGGAGAGACGTAACTTGCAGCACGTCAAGCATCACAAATAGAACCAAGTTCTATTTTAGCACACGACTACGCAGATGCTCGTTGACGCACTTGAGCAGTGTGGGTGCAATGATTGAATAACATGTACAGTATGTGTACATTTATTTTGCAACGCGAGCAGTGTGGACCGAATGTAAGATGGGTTCTAATGATGATCTTAACGCTACGAAGGCTCTGGGAAACGAGAACCTGGGCTCCTAAGTACTGTCTTTAATTTCCTACACTTTCAGTGGGTGAAAAATACCTTATGTTTCTCTTCAACTTTCCCAAATATCTTGGTGCCATGACTTCATGCTCTATATTGGTTTTGTATTTTTTGAGAAGGTCAAGTTTCTTACTTCCCATCGGTATGTTTGAGGTATGGTCATGCACTAACGGCCAATTCTCAAAATGGCAAGTTGTCTCTTAAAGGTACACATCTCTTTCAGACTTAAGAAGTAGTCTGGAGGTTAGGAATCCCAGATCTGAACCAGTTCCAGATAAGGTAGGAAGAATGTACCATATTTAATAAACCTATGATTTTTTTCAAAACTCCAGTACCAAAAAACATTCATTTCAAAACTCTCTCTACTAAATGTATTTAAAAAACATATTATCCATTTAAAATCGGATTTAATTGCCACCCACGTACACTTATCACGTCACAATTGAATTTGTACTCCCAAGTGCTTTTTGTTCTCTCGGTTCCTCTTCAACCCATTCAAAAAAAGAAACACAAATAGAAACATTGTCCTAAAGAATGGGCCCTTTCTTTCCCAGGTCTTTTCTGTTGGGTCAGTTTGTCAATCTAGCTCTGTGTAAAGACTACATACCCAAATGGCAGCAGTGAAACAACAGGGGAATCATGTTGATCCCGAACGAAGATTTAGATCCAGGGGATGATGATGTGGGAACACTTCAAATGACTTCTTAATGAAGAGGCTTCCAGCGCATAAAATAAATACGGAACTCAATAGTCTCATCTTGTATTTATATGGATTCTTACAGTCTTAAATAGAATAGCGTGGGGGGGGGGGGGGGGGGATCTAGTGTGAATGCATAAACACTCTGTAAACAAGACAATTATCTAATGAGGGCACAGGTTGTTCCAGTATAAAATGTAGTATAAAATCATTACTGCAGCTCCTCAAATATGTGTGCTCTGCTCCAAAACAACGATTGCCACGACTTTAACCAAACGTTTTTTTTTAAATCACCTGTTAAGCAAACGGACATGAAGGACACTCTTTGTACTTTCGCCCAGCACTGAGACAATACCCACTTCTAACATTCTCAGGTAGTGCACCAACACCAACCCATACCCTCCTCCCTCCCCACTGTTAATAACACATACTTTAGGAATATACTACTAATACAAATGTACAAAATGAAAACTCAAAAGGACTGTATTGTCAGTTGTGTTTGTTTCGTTGGTCTCTCTTACCAGGTTGGCGAGGAGCCAGTGGCATGAAAGGCTTTAGGTGAAGGCATATTAAATCAAACACGTTCCCCCTCTGGCGACACGATGCTGTGGATTGAGCTATTTAGGAACGGCCGCCTGCCGCTTCACATGAAAGGTTACTGGAGGCTGTAATGATAAGAGTGGCTTGGTACTGCAGTGGTGGTAGACCCTAGAGTGGATCTGCCTCTCTGTCCATAAGAATTATCTAATCATTTCATATACTGGGGTTGGAACTGACATTATTTTCCATTTGTTCTTAACAGAACCATCATTTTTGTTCATCCCGTTCCACTGTTTCGATCAGCAAAGTAAAGTTCTGAACCGGGTCGAAGCAAAAAAGAAACTATTTTATCAAAACAATTGATTCAATTTTTTTATATTTAGCTCAACATTACATTACTTCAATCATTGTGCAAAGAGCAGTTTGCTATGGAGCGGCTTGCTATGGAGCGGCTTGCTATGGAGCGGCTTGCTATGGAGCGGGCACGCTATTGTTGTTTAAATGCATTGGACAGACCAAGTGTAGGGCAAGAGATGCGGCTGAAATTTTGCAGGTGGGGAGAGAGCGAGAGAGTGCTGGGATTCTTGTTATTTGGTATTTGGTATTTTGTTAGGATCCCCATTAGCTGTTGTAAAAGCAGCAGCTACTCTACCTGGGGTCCACACAAAACATGAAACATAATGCAGAATGACATAATACAGAACATCATTAGACAAGAACAGCTCAAGGACAGAACTACAGTACATACATTTTTAAAAACGCACACGTAGCCTACATACCAATGCATACACACAAACTATCTAGGTCAAATAGGGGAGAGGTGTTGTGCTACGAGGTGTTTTTTGAAACCAGGTTTACTGTTTATTTGAGCAATATGAGATGGAAGTTCCATGCAATAAGGGCTCTATATAATATTGTACGTTTTCTTGAATTTGTTCTGGATTTGGGGACTATGAAAAGACCCCTGGTGGCATGTCTGGTGGGATAAGTGTGTGTGTCAGAGCTGTGTGTAAGTTGACTATGCAAACCATTTGGGATGTTCAACACATTGTTTCTTATAAAAAGAAGAAGTGATGCAGTCAGTCTTTCCTCAACTCTTAGCCAAGAGAGACTGGCGTGCATAATATTTATTTCAGCCCTCTGATTACAATTAAGAGCAAAACGTGCAGCGTTTTGGGCCAGCTACAGCTTAACGAGGTCTTTCCTTGCAGCACTGGACAATAATCAAGATTAGACAAAACTGGAGCCTGCAGAACTTGCTTTTTGGAGTGTGGTGTCAAAAAAGGAGAGCATCTCCTTATTACGGCTTCACCTCTCCCCATCGTTATAACCATTGAATCTATATGTTTTTAAATTTTTAAATTTTTATTTCACCTTTATTTAACCAGGTAGGCCAGTTGAGAACAAGTTCTCATTTGGCCGAGATAAAGCAAAGCAGTGTGACAAAAACAACAACACAGAGTTACACATAAACAAATGTACAGTCAATAACACAATAGAAAAATCGATGTACAGTGTGTGCAAATGTAGAAGAGTAGGGAGGTAAGGCAATAAATAGGCCATAGGGGCAAAATAATTACAATTTAGCATTATCACTGGAGTGATAGATGTGCAGATGATGATGTTCAAGTAGAGATACTGGGGTGCAAAAGAGCAAGAGGGTAAGTAATAATGTGAGTATGAGGTAGTTGGGTGTGCTATTTACAGATTGGCTGTATACAGGTACAGTGATCGGTAAGCTGCTCTGACAGCTGATGCTTAAAATTAGAGAAGGAGATATAAGACTCCAGCCTCAGAGATTTTTGCAATTCGTTCCAGTCATTGGCAGCAGAGAATTGGAAGGAAAGGCGGCCAAAGGAAGTGTTGGCTTTGGGGATGACCAGTGAAATATACCTGCTGGAGCGCGTGCTATGGGTGGGTGTTGCTATGATGACCAGTGAGCTGAGACAATTGCTACTGATGTTTCATCAAATGAATTATCTAAGTGAGTCTCAGAAATGGCTAATATATGAATGTTATCTGATGTTAGCAAGTTATTGATTTCATGAACCTTATTTCTAAGGCTACATATATTATTATTGGCTATTTTTCCTGTGTAGCTTATCAGAGATAGACATAACATTGAAAAGAGCAGACAAAGCAAGAGAAAAAATATATATATTCAGCAGTCCATTAATCAATTGGTGTGTGTGTGTGTGTGTGTGTGTGCTGCGGGTTGAGGCTATGAACCCATAGGTTTGGCTCTCTCATCCCTTCTAGGCTTCTGGGAAGGAGGGTGGACACTGAGCCTGTCGTTGCGGATGTACGCAATGTCCTCACACGCCCGGGCAGCTTTCATGGCTGGGATCAGTTTTTTCCTCTTCTGGCGCACAGCTTCAGGATAGTCGTCGTTGAGGAAGATAGACGTTCCTCTCAAGTTCTTGGCTCTTTGTTGGCTTAACGTTGGACCAGAGCTAGCTAGATAGCTAACCAGCTTGTGTGTGCAGAACGGCACCATAATTAAAATAAAAACACGTCTTAACATTTTGGAGTTAATAAACCCAATGTGAAATGTGATAACTATAGTTCCCTTAACTAGCATTGAAAATGTTAACGCATTCTTCTCTAATACAAAATCTCTCTCCATAATTTTTGAATCACACTTGTAACGCTACAGTAGCCTATGCTTCAGAGGGGGAGGGGCAGGTAGCCTACACAGACACAGACACAGACACAGACACACACACACACACACACACATACACAGTGGGGGAAAGGTCCCGAATCTCCTCATTGCCCCCCAGAAGAATTTGCCTACATTTAGGCTATTGTTTACATGTGTATTTCACACTATTTTGAGGTTGAAATTTGGAGTATAATGCTTGTATGGATGTCATCCCCAACACATGTTCATGTCATCGTTACTAAGCAACTGCATTACAGTTAAAAACTACTTTGACTACCACCACCGATTGATTACTGTACGCCAGCTATGATAACCAGCTTATACAAATGGGAGTTAGCATTTAGCAGTCACTCCTTCTAAACCTGACAACTTCTACATGTTATGCAGCGAAAACAGACAAATATATCCAAATCCGACCACATTGTGGGCCGTTATAATACACAAATCATGACGGATTTGATGAATATCCACTTTGTAAGTCCAATCTGGTCATTTGATCTATGCTTTTAAAATAGTGGTTCTGTTCAGGAAAAGTATAGATCACTTTCATTCCCGGTTCTGATTCTGTTCCTCAAAAAATTCCATTATTTTGCGGTTTTCAGGTGCTCCTCCCTGAACCGGTTCCAACCCTTGTATGCCACTTTTTTATTCAAAGCAACTTACAGTACAGTGAGAGCACATATTTTTTGTATGTGATCCATGCAGTAATTGAACCCACTAGTGCTAAGCTCTTACCAACTCTGCCACACAGGACCACTATCTAACAATCACATGGAAGGACACCTGTCCTTACACTTTCAAGGAGGTCTAGTAGGTACTACAACCAGTTCCATTCTCACACTTGAAACATGGAGCTCATGCTTAGGGCTGTGGCGGTCATGAAATTTTGTCAGACGGTGATTGTCAAGCAAATAACTGCCAGTCTCACGGTAATTGATCGTAAATGAACATAAACTCATTCAGCATCTCCTGGTTTCCACGCATAACTTACAAGCTACTGACGCAGACCTTTGAAACATCTATATTTTAAAAAGTCAAATATATCCATTTAATATAGCCTACACATTAAATCCAATATTTATTTTAGACAGGTTTAAGGAAACATGATATGAAGAAAATGTAGTCAATTTCAGAAGAACCGAATAGCATATTCTGAGTTGTCGTTATGTTAGGCCCTGATCTGGCTATGCCATATGACTGTGGGCTACACTAGTTCATTTAGCAGACAAGACTTGCTTAGAATTCTGTGGAATGATTTTGCATAATTTTTCATAGTATGACCAATACAATTGAACATAGCTGAATAAAATAGAAAGGACATTTTCTCCAAACGATTTGAGGGAGTACACATGTGGCTATTCTGTGTTGAGCTGTTAACAAAAAACAGGTCCTCATTTGTTTTGGTACTGTCCATATGTAGCTTGTTTTTTGGTCACATGTCCACGAATGGCTGAAGAATTGCAATAGTTACCTGGAGCTAACCCTGCAGATAGCTCTACTGGGCGATCTGAAAAGTCATCCTCAATCGATCAATAATATTATAATACTTTTAGCAAAAAAATATATTTTCAATTCGTAGAAACAATGAGAATAGAAAGGTTCAGAACTTTTGTGGAATATCACAGCACAGTTGAAAAATATATGACAAATAGAAATTCAATATGGATGGTGTTAAGAGACAGATCATAAATAGATGGAAGAGGTTGAGGGTAGAGGAAGGACAGGAGTAAAAACAAACATAATAGAACTATTGTAAAATAGACTGTGTCCATAAAATGTATATAGTATGTATAAACTGGTGTTGTTCACTAGTTTGCTCCAATTGTGGGACGGGTGGTAGGGTTGGAGGGTAATAAAGAAGATAATAAGATAATAAAAACAGGTCCTCCTATTTGCTTAATTTAGAGATATTTATGCAACTTTAGTTGTGATACAAATGTTGTGGCAAGATTTTGAAGGCTGCATGATGCGACTCTTATGATGATCTAAAAAAAGACATGAGCTCTAATTAGTTTTTTATTTTGCGAAGGCTGCTCACACTTCATCAGTGGCATCTCATTTGTGTGGTCATAATGCCTTTTGCGGACAGTGGCCATTGTGCCCTTGGGCTGAATATAATAATTAGAATTCCCTTCTCCTGGCTGCGTGCTTCAAAGCACCTCTCACTCACATGGCTCTCTCAGATATCTCAATTCTTATTAGCCAATTACAGTCACGTGACTGGGTCCTTCTCACAGCATCTCAGGTTCTTATTACAGGCTACAAGTGAAGACAGACACATTTGAGAAGCAACGTCCTTATTGAATTCGGACAGGGTATATTGAAGATGTTGGAAGAACTGTCCACATTTACTTTCGTCACCCAACAAGATGAGAAGGCCAAACGAACAGCAAAATTACTAGCCTATGTCGATCTAATATCCCCCATAGTACAAAAGTTGACCTATTTTATTGGTCAACTTGTCCTTCTGTGCGAGAAACAAATATTCCAAACATAGTCTGGGACAGTTGTGGTATGCGATGGATCCCAAATGATTACAATCACTAGCATTCAAAAATATTTTAAAAGCAATGAGGCTGATGCAACAGATCAGAAAGGTAATTTTTATTTTACCTTTATTTAACTAGGCAAGTCAGTCAAGAACAAATTCTTATTTTCAATGACGGCCTAGTGGGTTAACTGCCTGTTCAGGGGCAGAACGACAGATTTGTACCTTGTCAGCTTAGGGATTTGAACTTGCAACCTTCCGGTTACTAGCCAAACGCTCTAACCACTAGGCTACCCTGCCGCTACTCCTAAGCTTAAAGTGTCGATAAACTATTAGGATATTTATTCACATTATAAGTGCAGCAATGTGCAGACGGCAGTAGGATGTAAGCGCGAATGTTCCAAAAAGCAATCAATTAGTGGGAAAACACCATTCATTTTTATGGTGAAAATTATCTTCTCCAAATTTGAAACTCACTCGCCATCAATGCATTTGGAAAGTATTCAGACGCCATTACTTTTTTCAAATTTTGTTACGTCACAGCCTTATCCTTTTCTTCATCAATCGACACGCAATACCCCATAATGACAAAGAAAAAACATTTTTTTGTGTGTTTTGTTTTGCAAATGTAAAAAAAACAAAAAACAGAAATACCTTATTTACATAAGTATTCAGACCCTTTGCTATGAGACTCAAAATTGAGCTCAGGTGCATCCTGTTTCCATTGATCATCCTTGAGATGTTTCTACAACTTGATTGGAGTCCACCCGTGGTAAAATCAATAGATTGTACATGATTTGGAAAGGCACACACCTCTCTATATAAGGTCTCACAGTTGACACTGCATTTCAGAGCAAAAACCAAGTCATGAGGTTGAAGGAAATGTCTGTAGAGCTCCGAGACAGGATTGTGTCAACGCAGAGCTCTAGGGAAGGGTAACAAAAAATGTCTGCAGCATTAAAGGTCCGCAAGAAAACAGTGGCCTCCATCATTCTTAAAATGAAGTAGTTTGTAACCACCAAGACTCTTCCTAGAGCTGGCCGCCCAGCCAAACTGAGCAATCGGGGGAGAAGGGCCTTGGTCAGGGAGGTGACCAAGAACCCTATGGTCACTCTGACAGAGCCATATCTGACAGAGCCATATCCTCTGTGGAGATGGGAGAACCTTCCAGAAGGACAACCATCCCTGCGCCACTCCACCAATCAGGCCTTTATGATAGAGTGGCCAGACGGAAGTCACTCCTCAGTAAAAGGTACATGACAGCCCGCTTGGAGTTTGCCAAAAGCACCTAAAAACTCTTAGACCATGAGAAACAAGGTCTGATGAAACCAAGATTGAACTCTTTGGCCTGAATGCCAATCGTCTGGAGGAAGCGTCTGGAGGAAACCAGGCACAGCTCATCACTTGGCTAATACCATCCCTACGATGAAGCATGGTGGTGGCAGCATCATGCTGCGGGGATGTTTTTCAGCTGCAGGTACTGGGAGACGAGTCAGGATCAAGGGAAAGATGAACGGAGCAAAGTACAGAGAGATCCTTGATGAAAACCTGCTTCAGAGAGCTCAGGACTTCACACCCGGGCGAAGGTTCACCTTTCAACAGGATAATGACGCTAAGCACACAGCCAAGACAACACAGGAGTGGCTTCAGGACAAGTCTCTGAATTTCCTTGAGTGGCCCAGCCAGAGCCCGGACTTGAACCCGATCAAACATCTCTGGGGAGACCTGACAATATCTGTGCAGCGATGCTCACCATCCAACCTGACAGAACTTGAGAGGATTGGCAGGGAAGAATGGGAGAAACTCCTCAAATATAGGTGTGCCAAGCTTGTAACATCATACCCAAGAAGACTCGAGGCTGTAATCGCTGCCAAAGGTGCTTCAACAAAGTACTGAGTAAAGAGTCTGAATACTTTTGTAAATGTGATATTTCAGTTTTTATTTTTAATACATTTGCTAAAATATCTAAAAATGTTTTTGCTTTGTCATTATGGTGTATTGTGAGCCGATGAGGGGAAAAAACGATTTCATCAATTTTAGAAAATGGCTGTAACATAACAATTATTTCATTAGGTATTTCTGTTTTTAATTTTTCATAAATTTGTTAAAAAAATCACCAGACCTTTTTTGGTTTGTTATGGGGTATTTTGTGTAGATTGCTGAGAAAAAAACAATTATTTTATCAATTTTAGAATAAGGCTGTAACGTAACAAAATGTGTAAAAGGTCAAGGGGTCTGAATACTTTCTGAAGGCACTGTACTAATTAATATATGTGTGAAATTTGTTTTTATTTAGAATGGACCACTATCATGCACCTGTCTCGAAACATGGGCAGCGGGAAAAGTACATGTCATCTATGCACTTAAATAGCAAATAGATTATGCTTTTCCCGTGGTTCATTTTCATGCCATTTTCATGCCTACCTGGTGTATGCTATAATCCTGTTGTAAAGAGAGGCGATGTGCTTAATATTCGGAAAGTTGAGAAATAAATAAAGTAGCCTATAGAAAGCTGATGGGATCCTCCTCCTTTTAATAGAATCCATCAAAACGTGTTTTCTCATGCAATTTCATAGCCTATACAAATTTTGCCTAACATGAGCTCATGGGCTCTCATGAAGTGTTTGATTAGATTTTCGATAACATTTGCATTGATGTCAGAGTGATCAGAGGGAACATAGAGTGCTGAGTACCAGGCAGTTAGCAAGTTTGGTAGGCTAGTTAGAAGCCTAGTTACCGTGACTAAACGGTCATGTGGAATTTGATTGCGGTCATGACTCGTGACCCCTGGTGTGGGTGTAATACGGTCACCATATCTAGCCCTCCTCATGCTTATGTTCCGTAGGGCACACAGAAACAAACAATTTAAAAGAGAAAATGAAAATACATTGTTCAAGGTTGTGCATGTTTTTAAACAATCCCCCTCCCCTTTCGCTCTCACAAAACACGACCCATGGGAGGGGGCGCGGAGGGTGTCTCAGTACTGCCACTTTACATGCAGTTCCTGCTCGGCAGTGTGCTCTATGGCGGTGTTGAGAAAGCGCACCTCCACCTGGGTTAGGGTCCTCTCCATGTGGCGGTAGGTGATGTGGTAACAGTGGCTGTGCTTCTGCATCCTGTTGAGAGAGAAGTAGAGAGGGAACATGGTTAGGAGGACAGAGAGCTCAAGGGAGGTTGTAAGTCACGGAATCGTAGTCGATTTAGGAATTTAAACTTCACGAACATGATTCAAAAATACATAGATTTTTGGAAATCTGTAATGCAGAATAATGAACACAAAAAAAAACTAAATGCAAGAGCTATGTTTGACCTCTCCAGTGACATCCACATTGACAATCCCAATTAGATCACACGATGCTTAACAATATTCAATTGTCACATGTCCCCCTATTCCTGATAGGCATGAAAAGACATTATACATTCACCCAGAGGAACTTACAGTATTGAGGGCATACATTCTTTCAGAATGGACCAACATGGGAATTGAACCCACAACACTGACGTTGCAAGCTCCATTCTCTGCCAACGGAACTACATGGGACCACAGTAGTTAGGACTAGCCTACAGTAGTCAAGATACTGGATTGCGCACACATGCACGCACACAAACGCCACTCACACACAGTCCCGGTCTCTCTCTGGGGCACAGAAATGACGATCTTCAGAGTACAGCGAAGGAAAAAGACATGAACAACAGTA